>NW_011395281.1:0-606 GCF_000754665.1 Bison bison bison | reverse complement strand
CAAAGGAGAAAAGGAAAGAATATAAGCATCTGAATGCAGAAGTTCCAAAGAATAGCAAGAAGAGATAGAAAGCCTTCTCAGCGATCAATGCAAAGAAATAGAGGAAAACAACAGAATGGGAAAGACCAGGGATCTCTTCAAGAAAATCAGAGATGCCAAAGGAATATTTCATGCAAAGATGAGCTCAATAAAGGACAGAAATGGTATAGACCTAACAGAAGCAGAAGATATTAAGAAGAGATGGCAAGAATACACAGAAGAACTGTACAAAAAAAGATCTTGACGACCCAGATAATCACGATGGTGTGATCACTGACCTAGAGCCAGACATCCTGGAATGTGAAGTCAAGTGGGCCTTAGAAAGCATCAGGGCTCAGATAAATAATATCAGAAATGATAGAAGAGAAGTTTGTCTGATACCACAGACAAACAAAGGATTATAAGAGACTACTATGAACAACTATAAGACAACTAATTGGACAACTTAGAAGAAATGGAAATTTTTAGAAACATCTACATTTTAAGACTGAATCATGAGGAAATAGAAAATAAGAACAGACCTATTACTTGTAAGGCTATTGAACCAAGGATCAAAAACTTTTCAAC
>NW_011395280.1:0-750 GCF_000754665.1 Bison bison bison | reverse complement strand
GACAGACAGACCCTGCCCAGATCCAGAAGTCTAAGGGTTTTAAAATCTAGGGAGGCCCAGAGACCCTGCTGACACCAAGGGACACCTCCTTCTCTATAGATCAACCTTTTCATTTTCTCTGCTCTTTGATTGCCACTTGCCTCTCCACTTTACACAGAGAAGATGAGCCCTCTTCCATAAAAGAACAATTGTGATAGCCCACATCACCTTTCACTTCTGGCTGTCTACAAAAAGGAAGAAAATCAGTGTTATACAGGTTCCATTCCTTGAATAATGCAGTTTGCAAACTTAAAATATGCAAAGGCAACTTGGAAAAGCAAGTGCCTGTATATAAGCAAATGTCTGCAAAACCCTGGACAGAATTGAGGTCTCTGTGTACATGACAAGTATTTCTAGTATTCAGGTGTTTGTCTGCTCTTCTGAGTGATTTTCCTTTGTACATCTGGATGAGTGAGAAGTGTGTGCTTAGAAGTAACTCTAGACAGGAAAACGGACAAGAAGAGGGTAGAGATTACCTTTGGTTCCCAGGCAGAGGGTTCCTAGAGCAACTGATACCACCCCACAAGGCCCAATCTACCCCTATCTGAATCTGAAAGGGTTCAACAAGTACAGGCTGGCTTGGCCATCATAGCTAGTTCCTCAGTTTGTAGGAGGCCTCCCATTTGCACTTCTTGGTGGGCCTGCCCTGAACATAGTCCCTCACTGAAGGAGATCCTCGTATTTCTTCTATACTTCTATCTCCCTTTCCCA
>NW_011395279.1:0-527 GCF_000754665.1 Bison bison bison | reverse complement strand
CTTGAGGAATCGTCTAATTTCAATTTTCCTCCATCCCACTGTCTGTCAAAGAGACTCAATACTTATTTCTTAGAATTGAAGAGACAGTTGACTGAAATCACACTGGAAAAGTGTTGACACATAGTGTTTCAACAAAATTAGGGGAATGCCAATCTGATTTATGAAGACTAGATAATATACTTATTCATTTTAATGTTTACATAACCTTAGATTATGTACATAAATTACATACAAATAGGACTTTAACACTCTTTAAACCAATGAAACTGTTGAAACAAGACTGATCAGAAATGATTTCTATACTGTACTTGGGCATTTCATGCTCACCATTTCCTAGAAACACTCAGCTCCTGAGTTTTGGGTATATTCCCACAAAGCCTGGTTTTAAACATAAAGAAAGGAATGAGATGCCAACCACTCACAAATCATTAAAGTCATGTTTAAATATAAGATCCAATCCATAAAACCAAGAACAACAGACTCATAGCTCAGACTTCCTGTGGCAGGCTGAATAATGAACCCCCAAA
>NW_011395278.1:0-688 GCF_000754665.1 Bison bison bison | reverse complement strand
ACAAGGTGGAGTTCGGAGAGGGGTCAGGGCATCGGGTTCTTACCAAGAGGGGACCGGGAAATCGGGGTGCTTCGTAATGTGGAAGCACCCACGAGGCCACGTCTGGAATGTCGTCGTGAGACCGGCCTCATCCTGAGGTGCGACCGGAAGGTCGGGAACCCCTTCCAGACAAAGCAGGGGAGTCGACCCTCCTGTCGAGATCAGGAGGGTAGAAGGGGCTCAGAGGAAGTGGTGCCGGAAAACGTCGGTGTTCCTCTCCAGGGAGACCAGGGTGCCGCGGAACTTTGTGGGGGCGCATCAAGGGTGCCAAGTACCGTTTCGACCTCCAATTCCTAACGTGGGACTTCTCCTGAGACGCTGTAGCGGGAAAGGGCTTCATCTTGCGATGACGGGGGAACCACGTGGTTTTTCTCGAGTTGCGGCGGGATTCTCGAGTTAGGACGGGGAATTCGGGATGCCTCTTGTGTTGGCCCAGGGAAGTCCAATCTTCCATTCGAGTTGCGAAGGAAAGCTGGGGATTGCTCTCGAGTGACTGCAGGGCCAACAGACCTCATCTGGGCTTGTGTCCAGAAGCCAATGTTCCTCTCCAGGGGCGACCGGGATCTCGGGGTTGCATTCCAGACGCACCCGGGGAGACAGGCATTCATCTCGAGTGGAAGCAAAGAACCCCGCTCTGCTCTCGAGTCGC
>NW_011395277.1:0-500 GCF_000754665.1 Bison bison bison | reverse complement strand
GTCTGCAGGGACCCTGCGATCGGAGTCTGAAATCAGAGGAACCCTCGAGGTTCCTGCCTCAGCTGGAGATGAGGCCCTCTTCCAACTGCACCAAACCCCGTCGGAGTCCCGAGAGGCCCCTCCCACCTCCAGTTTCCCTGACTTCTCAGAGCCACCATGAGAAGCCCCTGAGGTCACCTGCACAAGTCGAGGGAAGCCAGGGTTTCCTGCCTCAACCCGAGAAAGACCTCGAGAGACCTTCTTCAACACGTCTCGAGGCCAGATTCCCCTCCCATGACTCGAGAGCAATGCCGCGCTCCCCCTCACCACTCGCATGGAGACCCGACTTCCCTGGCGCCCCACGAGAGGCTCACTGACCTCGCCGTCGTACCTCGTGAGAAACCGCACCCTGGGGCCGCCGCTCGAGAACCACCCCGAGACTCCCCCGTCATCGCGGAGATGAGGGCCTGCGTCTCCTGCATGGCCTAGAGGCCAATCTCGCGACCTCTCTCCAAACGCCT
>NW_011395276.1:0-601 GCF_000754665.1 Bison bison bison | reverse complement strand
TGTGGAAAATTCTGAAAGAGATGGGAATACCAGACCACCTGATCTGCCTCTTGAGAAATTTGTATGCCGGTCAGGAAGCAACAGTTAGGACTGCACATGGAACAATAGACTGGTTCCAAATAGGAAAAGGAATATGCCAAGGCTGTATATTGTCACACTGTTTATTTAACTTCTATGCAGAGTACATCATGAGAAACGCTGGACTGGAAGAAACACAAGCTGGAATCAAGATTGCCAGGAGAAATATTAATAACCTCAGATATGCAGACGGCACCAGCCTTATGGCAGAAAGTGAAGAGGAACTGAAAAGCCTCTTGATGAAAGTCTAAGTGGAGAGTGAAAAAGTTGGCTTAAAGCTCAACATTAAGAAAACGAAGATCATGGCCTCCAGCCCCATCACTTCATGGGAAATAGATGAAGAAACAGTGGAAACAGAGGCAAACGCTATTTTTCTGGGCTCCAAATCACTGCAGATGGTGACTGCAGCCACGAAATTAAAAGACGCTTACTCCTTGGAAGGAAAGTTATGACCAACCTAGATAGCATATTGAAAACGGAGACATTATATTGCCAACAAAAGTTCGTCTAGTCAAGGCTATGG
>NW_011395275.1:0-511 GCF_000754665.1 Bison bison bison | reverse complement strand
TTTTTGAGATTGCATCCAAGTACTGCATTTCAGACTCTTTTGTTGACCATGATGGCCATTCCATTTCTTCTGAGGGATTCCTGCCCGCAGTAGTAGATATTATGGTCCTCTGAGTTAAATTCACCCATTCCAGTCCATTTCAGTTCGCTGATTCCTAGAATGTCGACATCACTCTTGCCATCTCTTGTTTGACCACTTCCAATTTGCCTTGATTCATGAACCTGACATTCCAGGTTCCTATGCTCTTTACAGCATCGGACCTTGCTTCTATCACCAGTCACATCCACAGCTGGATATTGTTTTTGCTTTGGCTCCATCCCTTCATTCTTTCTGGAGTTATTTCTCCACTGATCTCCAGTAGCATATTGGGCACCTACTGACCTGGGGAGTTTCTCTTTCAGTATCCTATCATTTTGCCTTTTCATACTGTTCATGGGTTCTCAAGGCAAGAATACTGAAGTGGTTTGCCATCCCTTCTCCAGTGGACCACATTCTGTCAAATCTCTCCACC
>NW_011395274.1:4477-5365 GCF_000754665.1 Bison bison bison | reverse complement strand
GACGTGTTGAAGAAAGTCTCTCGAGGTCTTTCTCGGGTTGAGGCAGGAAACCCTGGGTTCCCTCGACTTGTGCAGGTGACCTCAGGGGGCTTCTCATGGTGGCTCTGAGAAGTCAGGGAAACTGGTGGTGGGAGGGGACTCTCGGGACTCCACGGGGATTGGTGCATCGGTAGAGGGCCTCATCTCCATTTGAGGCAGGAACCTCAGGGTTCCTCTGATTTCAGACTCCGATCGCAGGGTCCCTGCAGACTGGGGACAGGAGAGTCAGGCCTCGTCTTGGGTTGAGGCATGGAACTCCGCTTGCCTCTCGAGGTGTCCCCAGGGAGAGAGGCCACTTGTCGAGCTGGATTTGGAACCTGGGGGTTTTTTACGGACGATGCACGGGCGAGTCACTGCCCCTTCGTTTTGAATTCACTCACAGAGTGGAGTTCGGAGAGCTGCCCGGGCATCGGGTTCTTATCAAGCGGGGACCGGGAAATCGGGGTGCTTCGAAATGTGGAACCACCCACGAGGCCACGTCTGGAATGTCTTCGTGAGACCGGCCTCATCCTGAGGTGCGACCGGAAGGTCGGGAAGCCCTTCCAGACACAGCAGGGTAGTCGACCCTCCTGTCCAGATCAGGAGGGAAGAAAGGGCTCAGAAGAGGGGGTCCCGGAAAACCTCAGTGTTCCTCTCGAGGGAGACCGGGATTTCGGGGAACTTTGTGGGTCGCATCAAGGGTACCAAGTGCCCTTTCGACCTCCAATTCCTAACGTGGGACTTCTCCCGAGACCCTGTAGCGGGAAAGGCTTCATCTTGCGATGAAGGGGGAGCCACGTGGTTTGTCTCGAGTTAACGCGGGATTCTCAAGTTACGACGGGGAATTCAGGATGCCTCTTGTGTTGGCCC
>NW_011395274.1:0-849 GCF_000754665.1 Bison bison bison | reverse complement strand
GGTCCTTCCGAATGTGGAACCACCCACGAGGCCACGTCTGGAATGTCGTCGTGAGACCGGCCTCATCCTGAGGTGCGACCGGAAGGTCGGGAACCCCTTCCAGACACAGCAGGGTAGTCGACCCTCCTGTCCAGATCAGGAGGGAAGAAAGGGCTCAGAAGAGGGGGTCCCGGAAAACCTCAGTGTTCCTCTCGAGGGAGACCGGGATTTCGTGGAACTTTGTGGGTCGCATCAAGGGTACCAAGTGCCCTTTCGACCTCCAATTCCTAACGTGGGACTTCTCCCGAGACCCTGTAGCGGGAAAGGGCTTCATCTTGCGATGAAGGGGGAGCCACGTGGTTTGTCTCGAGTTAACGCGGGATTCTCGAGTTACGACGGGGAATTCAGGATGCCTCTTGTGTTGGCCCAGGCAAGTCCAATCTCCCATTCGAGTTGCGAAGGAAAGCTGGGGATTGCTCTCGAGTGACTGCAGGGCCAATAGACCTCATCTAGGCTTGTGTCCAGAAGCCAGTTTTCCTCTCCAGGGGCGACAGGGACCTCGGGGCTGCATTCCAGACGCACCCGGGAAGACAGGCATTCATCTCGAGTGGAAGCAAAGAACCCCGCTCTGCTCTCGAATCGCGACGGGTATCTCTTGGAGCTCACTGGGTGGACTAAAGGGAGTCAAGCCTCCTGAGGCGTTTGGAGAGAGGTCGCGAGGTTGGTCTCTTTTCCATGCAGGAGACGAAGGCCCTCATCTCTCGATGACGGGGGGGTCTCGGGGTTGTTCTCGAGCGGCGGCCCCAGGGGGCGGTTTCTCACGAGGTACGACGGCGAGGTCAGTGAGCCTCTCGTGGGGCGCCAGGGAAG
>NW_011395273.1:0-525 GCF_000754665.1 Bison bison bison | reverse complement strand
ATCATGTCTGACTCTTTGCTAGCTTTGGCTATTATAAAATATCATGTCTGACTCTTTGTTACCCTATGGACCATAGCCCACCAGGGTCCTCTGTCCATGGGATTCTCCAGGCAAGAATACTGGAGTAGGTTGTCATGCCCTCCTCCAGGGGATCTTCCTGACCCAGGGATCAAACCCGCATCTCTTATATGTCCTGCATTGGCAAGCAGGTTCTTTACTACTAGCATCACCTGGGAAGCCCCATCTTATGTGTACACACATATATATATTTAAAAGAATACATAAGATATTGTATGGAAAGCAGTAAGTACAAACTAGCTGCTACTTAATAGATATCAGTCTCCTTTCCCTATCCAGCTACCGTATCTACATTTTCCAGACCATACATTGGGATACTGGGTTGTGGAAAGGATTGAGTGAAATGATGTCCACCAAATTCTTTGTGCCACTCCTGGCACACAGAAGGTGCTTGTGTTTGTTTTTTAAATTGACTTCACTGGGTCTTGGTTGCAGTGTGCAGGATCC
>NW_011395272.1:0-515 GCF_000754665.1 Bison bison bison | reverse complement strand
GTAGGGGAACCACAGGGATAGCACAAGAGGCAGAAGCTGTTAACAACGGAGTTTTTTGTCTGTTTTGTTTTGTTTTTTACCACCCAGGGCCCAGAGGTGAGTAGAAGAGGCCACCTTAAAAGGAACCAGGACCGTCAGTGGGAGGGTCAGTCAGCCCAAGCAGATTTCTTTGGGAGAAAGTTGGGGAATAAACCTTCACCTCACTCTCCTCCTGCGCTCTGAGTTCTTGGCGGGGCTTCACCATTTGCTAGAACTGGCCAACAGAAAGTCGGAGGGTGGGGGGGCCCTTTGAGATGGGTGCAGACGGGTCAGCTTCCTGGGCCATAGGGCAGGGAGGAGGGAGATGGGGCGTGCCCCCTGAAGGGGAAAACGGAAGATGTTGCTTGCACCTGGGTCGCATCCTCTGCTGTGGGCTCCTCCAGGGCAAGCCACTCGGCTCCTCTGTTTCTGTCACCAGCTCCCAACCTACTGCCCAGGTCACGTTCCCAACCCGAGTTCACTGATGCCCCGAACGA
>NW_011395271.1:0-632 GCF_000754665.1 Bison bison bison | reverse complement strand
TTGGGAAACAAACAAACCAGAAAGAACAAATGAGATGGGAAATTATAATTCCCACATGGTGGGTATTACAATACAATAAAATTAGTCCAATAGTTGTGGGAATATATAAAACATGACTCTAACCTAGTCTTGAGGGATCAGCAAAGACTTTTCCCATCAACTGGCTTTAAATTGTGATACAAAGGAGAAGCAGGACGTATGCCAGTGAGGAATGGAGGGAAGATCACGTCAGGCTAGGGAACAAGACGGGGAAGGCTGGGAGGGGAGCCCAGACAGGGAGAGAGGAAGGAAGAGATATTGATTGATGAGCATCTGCCAGAAAGGGAAAATAAATAAGAGGATAGGACTAGGAAAGAAGGAATGGGATGATTAGTGAGCAGTGGGGGAGGCAGAGGAGGATGCCACATAACGCTGAAGAAGTATTATACATACTGACCAGACCACGATGGTCTTGTAAAATCATGTCAAGGGGTTCACTAGGAGGTCAGTGGGAAGCATCTGACTTGTTTTGAACCAGGAGGTGACAAGATCTGATTTTCATTTGGAAAGAGTATTCTGGTTACTGTTTGGGATGTAGATTGGACCAGAGCACTACACAGCAGGCAATGTGAGGAAGCCACCACCACAGTCCA
>NW_011395270.1:0-506 GCF_000754665.1 Bison bison bison | reverse complement strand
CACGTCTCGAGGCCAGATTCCCCTACCATGACTCGAGAGCAATGACGCGCTCCCCCTCGCCACTCGCATGGTGACCCGACTTCCTTGGCGTCCCACGAGAGGCTCACTGACCTCGCCGTCGTACCTCGTGAGAAACCGCACACTGGGGCCGCCGCTCGAGATCAACCCCGAGACTCCCCCGTCATCTCGAGATGAGGGCCTTCGTCTCCTGCATGGCCTAGAGGCCAACCTCGCGACCTCTCTCCAAACGCCTCAGGAGGCTTGACTCCCTTTAGTCCACCCAGTGAGCTCCAAGAGATACCCGTCGCGACTCGAGAGCAGAGCGGGGTTCTTTGCTTCCACTCGAGATGAATGCCTGTCTCCCCGGGTGCGTCTGGAATGCAACCCTGAGATCCCGGTCGCCCCTGGAGAGGAACATTGGCTTCTGGACACAAGCCTAGATGAGGTCTATTGGCCTGCAGTCACTCGAGAGCAATCCCCAGCTTTCCTTCGCAACTCGAATGGAA
>NW_011395269.1:0-617 GCF_000754665.1 Bison bison bison | reverse complement strand
TCCATCACTATGAAAAACAATACTAAACATTTTATTTCCGAAGAGAAGGTATTTTTGTTTGTTTGTTTGCAGTAACTTTAAACTTTATTCCATCACTCCAACATTGGATTCACAGACTAGGGGCTCTACTACCGCCACCACCAGTCCCTAGCTTACTGGACCTAAATATTTCAAAGAGAGGGATCTCTAATGAACCACAAGAGGTTCCTGTCTCCCAAACATAAGAACGTTTGTCCAGGTCCTCTGATAGATATATAACCTTTCTCTTTAATTCCTCCACCACTTGTATTACGCTAGATTTCTAACAGAAGCATCCTGATGGAATTTGTTCTCCAAGAAGGAAGACAACGGATACAATTTAAGTGAAGAAATGGTCAGGCAAGAGCACTTATTAACAGGTAGCAGAAGTCTGTTCAGTAGTATGAGTTAGCTCAAGCGGTTTCTAGTTACGGAAATGCACGCAGTCTTCATTACATTGACACATCTCGTTTCAAGCTCAGCGCGGTGTTCTCCAAAAATATATCATTCTTTACTGGAATCGGACACAGCGTCCCTCACAGTGTTGAGTACCAGGAAGTCAGTTGGTTTGGACTACACGTGCTCCGTAGGGCAGAAGA
>NW_011395268.1:0-543 GCF_000754665.1 Bison bison bison | reverse complement strand
GGCCTAGAGGCCAACCTCGCGACCTCTCTTCAAACGCATCAGGAGGCTTGACTCCCTTTAGTCCACCCAGTGAGCTCCAAGAGATACCCGTCGCGACTCGAGAGCAGAGCGGGGTTCTTTGCTTCCACTCGAGATGAATGCCTGTCTCCCTGGGTTCGTCTGGAATGCAACACCGAGATCCCCGTCGCCCCTGGAGAGGAACATTGGCTTCTGGACACAAGCCTAGATGAGGTCTATTGGCCCTGCAGTCACTCGAGAGCAATCCCCAGCTTTCCTTCGCAACTCGAATGGAAGATTGGACTTCCCTGGGCCAACACAAGAGGCATCCTGAATTCCCCGTGGTAACTCGAGAATCCCGCCGCAACTCGAGAAAAACCACGTGGTTCCCCCGTCATCGCAAGATGAAGCCCTTTTCCGCTACAGCGTCTCAGGAGAAGTCCCACGTTAGGAATTGGAGGTGGAAATGGTACTTGGCACCCTTGATGCGCCCCACAAAGTTCCCCGGCATCCCGGTCTCCCTGGAGAGGAACACCGAGGTTTTCC
>NW_011395267.1:0-536 GCF_000754665.1 Bison bison bison | reverse complement strand
TGAGCTCATGAGTTGTGGCCCATGAGTTTAGTTACACTTCGGCATGTGGGATCCTCCCAGACAAGGATCACTGGGAAGCTGACTATTAACCAATGGATCACTAGGGTAGTTCTGAACAAACCCAGACTCTGCAGGCTAGAAGTTTGTTCTACTTATCTACTTGAGTTCTACTTATCTATCTTAAGTAGATACTGTGTTGCTTTGGGGGATTCTCCTGGTGGCTCAGTGGTAAAGAATCCACCTCCCAATGTGGATGACCCAATGTTGAGAAATCCCTGAGTTGGAAAGATAGATCTTCTGGAAGAGAGAATGGAAACCAACCTCAGTATTCTTGCCTGGGTAATCCCACGGGCAGAGAAGCCTGGTAGTCTATGGTCCATGGAGATGAAAAAGAGAAGGAAATAACTTAGCAACTAATCACGACCACCACCATTATATTGTTTTGGGAGATGAAGTAAATAATTTGTTTAAAAGACCTTTTCCTGGAATGTCTGAAAAGTAGTCAGTGTTTTTGATTATTCAAACTATGCATAACT
>NW_011395266.1:0-538 GCF_000754665.1 Bison bison bison | reverse complement strand
AGGCGAGGATACTGGGAGTGGGTTGCCATTTCCTTCTCCGGCGGGATCTTCCCGACCCAGGGATCAAACACCAGTCTCCTGCGCGCGGATGCCTTGCCATCTGAACCAGGACATTGCTCATTCCCTAGGCAAAATACAAAGAATAGAGCTCGTGTTCTACTAAATGGAAAGATGATTTCAAAAACAGAAGCTGTCCTTTGTTGGCATCTTTGAATCTTTATGTAGTTTTCGTGGATTTTTACTGTTAAGGCTAAGTGAACAAGGCAAGAGAGAAACCCCAGAATTGAAAAGCAATTGACGTTTTTGAAAGAAACATGTGCAGGTGAAGCTCTCTTCCTTTTCGAGAGATGGTTAAATGCAAAATCTTGATTCAACACATATGACTTTTGTGCACTTTCTTTCTAAATCTCCATGAGAAAACCCTAAGGCGTCCAGGAAGAAAGGAGTAGAGGGGCAGGACCAAAAGGGCAACCTTTCCCCTTGGTGCCATCTCAACCAGCTGCTTAGTCCTTCATCTCAAGGCTATCATCTGGGCTTC
>NW_011395265.1:0-598 GCF_000754665.1 Bison bison bison | reverse complement strand
TGTGGTCTGTCCGACTCTGCAACACACCCGGCCTGTCCTTCACCACTTCCCGGAGTTTGCTCAAACTCATGACCACTGAGTTGATGATACCATCCAACCATCTCACCCTGTGTCATCCCCTTCTCCTCCTGCCCTCAATCTTTCCCAGCATCGGGGTCTTTTCCAATGAGTTGTCAATTCACATCAGACCAGTATAGAGATTCTTGATGTGTTTCTCATTGACAACACCATTGAATGCATGATGAGAGCTACAGACACCCTCCCCAGAAAAACACCCAGCCATGCACTCACAGTGCTCACAGGCACACACCAAATACCAGGCAAACTATCTCAAGAGGGTCATGGATCCCGTGATGCCCAGCAGTAGACTGAGGGACTCTTGAAATAGTGGAAGAAAGAATGACTTTTGGTGTTACGATGCTGCTCTTAAAATCTGAATTAACTAATTTGTACTGAGTTGTACATTCATCCCAAGCATTTTCAGATGCATCACTAATGTAATGTTTACATAGGAGCTGACAATCTCAGAGATGCAGAACTACTTCACAAAGTTAGCCTAAATGGACTTTTGTGTTCCAGCTCCTGCCTGGGCTTGGAG
>NW_011395264.1:0-714 GCF_000754665.1 Bison bison bison | reverse complement strand
ACAGATGTATAAACAGTCTTTTGAGCTCTGGGAGACGGCTAGGGTGGTATGATTTGGGAGAATGGCACTGACACATGTATAATAACATAGGTCACCAAACTGGCAGACCAGGTTCAATGCATGATACAGGATGCTTGGGGCTGGTGCACTGGGATAATCAGGAGGGATGATATGAGGAGGGAGGTGGCACACATGTATACCTGTGGCAGATTCATATTTATGTATGGCAAAAACCAGTACAATATTGTAAAAGCAATTAGACTCCAATTAAAATACATATATTTATATTGAAAATAAATAAAATAAAATTGTGTCCAATGTGAGGAGAGCAACAGCGTTCTTTGAACAATATATCTAAGTAAATGAGAGTTGTGATTTTATGCGTTCAAGGTGTCCCCATAAGTATGAGCCCTACCTCTTATTACAGAAAGAATTGTGGAAGATGAGCGAGATTAAAGGAGAGCTTTTCAGCAACAGGATCTGAATTGTTCAGTCAGAAAATTATTAAGTAATGTAAGGCTTCCCAAACAGTTTATTTAAGATCTTGGGAGCAAGCAATGAGTTTGGCCACCTAAATAGTGTTGCATAAAATTATATTTTGACATATATACACCTGTGTCTATGAGTGTGTGTATAAAAAAGGTGCAATGGCTTTTAACTCCTGTTAGATATAATAGAAATGGAAAAAAATTAAAACCTAAATGAAGAATGATT
>NW_011395263.1:0-502 GCF_000754665.1 Bison bison bison | reverse complement strand
TAGTCTTTGCCCTGCTTCATGTGTACTGCAAGGTCAAACTTGCCTGTTACTCCAGGTATCTCTTGACTTCCTACTTTTTCTAGTAGGCCATGGAGCTGGACAGTATAAGCCCTCATTCCTCTGCTTTTCTAAATCCAGTGTATTGGATCACATACTTTGAAGCCTAGCTCAAAGAATTTTGAGCATTGTCTTGCTTTGTATGTGAAATGAGCACAATTGTCCAGTACTCTGAATAATGTTCGGCATTGCCCTTTGACGTGGGGATCAGTACTTTGTCATGTGTACACTAGAGCTGGCTCAGTGGTGGCATAATGTGTATTCCATAGTGCAAACTCAGAAGTTGGGTCACGTATGCCATATAGTAGTGACTCAGTAGAGGTAGGATGATACATCCAGAATGGAAGCTAAGTAGTTGTGCTAAGCCTGCTGTAGAACACTGGTTCAGTGTGTTCTGGTAAGATGTGTGTTCTAGAATACAGGATCAATACTGTGTGACAATACT
>NW_011395262.1:0-520 GCF_000754665.1 Bison bison bison | reverse complement strand
GTTCTACGGTAGTTTGAGCATTCTTTGGCATTGCCCTTCTTTGGGATTGAAATGAAAACTGACCTTTTTCAGTCTTGTGGCCATTGCTGAGTTTTCCAAATTTGCTGACAGATTGAGTGCAGCACTTTCACAGCATCATCTTTTAGCATTTGAAATAGCGCAACTGGAATTCCGTCACCTCCAATAGCTTTGTTCATAGTAATGCTTCCTAAGGCCCACTTGACTTCATACTGCAGGATGTCTGGCTCTAGGTGAGTGGCCATACCATCGTGGTTATCCAGGTCATTAAGACCTTTTTAGTATAGTTCTTCTGTGTATTCTTGCCACCTCTTCTTAATCTCTTCTACTTCTGTTAGGTCAATACCATTTTGGTCCTTTATTGTGCCCATCCTGCATGAAATATTACTCAATATCTCCAGTTTTTGAAGAGATCTCCAGTCTTTCCCGTTCTATTGTTTTCTTCTGCTTCTTTGCATTGTTCATTTAAGACTTTAAAGAATACCTCCTTGCTTTCTCTGGA
>NW_011395261.1:4190-4660 GCF_000754665.1 Bison bison bison | reverse complement strand
TTTTCTCGAGTTGCGGCGGGATTCTCGAGTTACGACGGGGAATTCAGGATGCCTCTTGTGTTGGCCCAGGGAAGTCCAATCTTCCATTCGAGTTGCGAGGAAAGCTGGGGATTGCTCTCGAGTGACTGCAGGGACAATAGACCTCATCTAGGCTTGTGTCAGGAAGCCAATGTTCCTCTCCAGGGGCGACCGGGATCTCGGGGTTGCATTCAAGACGCACCCGGGGAGACAGGCATTCATCTCGAGTGGAAGCAAAGAACCCCGCTCTGCTCTCGAGTCGCGACGGGTATCTCTTGGAGCTCACTGGGTGGACTAAAGGGAATCAAGCCTCCTGAGGCTTTTTGAGAGAGGTCGTGAGATTGGTCTCTAGGCCATGCAGGAGACGAAAGCCCACTTCTCGCGATGACGGGGGAGTCTCAGGGCTGTTCTCGAGCGGCGGCCCAAGTGTGTGCTTTCTAACGAGGTATCAC
>NW_011395261.1:0-1190 GCF_000754665.1 Bison bison bison | reverse complement strand
GAGGTCTCTCTCCGGTTGAGGCAGAAACCCTGGCTTCCCTCGACCTGTGCAGGTGACCTCAGGGGGCTTTTCATGGTGGCTCTGAGAAGTCAGGGAAACTGGAGGTGGGAGGGGTCTCTCGGGACTCCACGGGGTTTGGTGCATTGGAAGAGGGCCTCATCTCCAGTTGAGGCAGGAACCTCAGGGTTCCTCTGATTTCAGACTCCGAAGGCAGGGTCCCTGCAGACTGGGGACGGAGAGTCAGGCCTCGTCTTGGGTTGAGGCATGGAACTCCGCTTGCCTCTCGAGGTGTCCCCGGGGAGAGAGGCCACTTGTCGAGCTGTATTTGGAACCTGGGGGTTCTTTCCGGACGATGCACGGGCGAGTCACTGCCCCTTCGTGTTGACTTCATTCACAGGGTGGAGTTCGGAGAGGTGTCGGGGCATCAGGTAATTACCAAGTGGGGACCGGAAAATCGGGGTGCTTCGCAATGTGGAAGCACCCACGAAGCCACGTCTGGAATGTCCTCGTGAGACAGGGCTCATCCTGAGGTGCGACCGGAAGGTCGGGAACCCCTTCCAGACAAAGCAGGGGAGTCGACCCTCCTGTCGAGATCAGGAGGGTAGAAGGGGCTCAGAGGAAGTGGTGCCGGAAAACCTCGGGGTTCCTCTCCAGGGAGACCGGGATGCCAGGGAATCTTGGTGGGGGCGCATCAAGGGTGCCAAGGACCGTTTCGACCTCCAATTCCTAACGTGGGACTTCTCCTGAGACGCTGTAGCGGGAAAGGGCTTCATCTTGCGATGACGGGGAACCACGTGGTTTTTCTCGAGTTGCGGCGGATTCTCGAGTTACGACGGGGAATTCGGGATGCCTCTTGTGTTGGCCCAGGGACGTCCAATCTTCCATTCGAGTTGCGAAGGAAAGCTGGGGATTGCTCTCGAGTGACTGCAGGGCCAATAGACCCTCACCTCTAGGCTTCGTTGTCCACGAAGCCAGTGTTCCTCTCCAGGGGCGACCGGGATCTCGGGGTTGCATTCCAGACGCACCCGGGGAGACAGGCATTCATCTCGAGTGGAAGCAAAGAACCCCGCTCTGCTCTCGAGTAGCGACGGGTCTCTCTTGGAGCTCACTGGGTGGACTAAAGGGAGTCAAGCCTCCTGAGGCGTTTGGAGAGAGGTCGCGAGGTTGGCCTCTAGGCCATGCAGGAGACG
>NW_011395260.1:0-634 GCF_000754665.1 Bison bison bison | reverse complement strand
CTCCCTCGAGAGGAACACTGAGGTTTTCCGGCACCCCCTCCTCTGAGCCCTTTCTCCCCTCCTGATCTGGACAGGAGGGTCGACTCCCCTGCTTTGTCTGGAAGGTGTTCCCGACCTTCCGGTCGCACCTCAGGATGAGGCCGGTCTCACGAAGACCTTCCAGACGTGGCCTCGTGGGTGGTTCCACATTCCGTAGGACCCCGATTTCCCGGTCCTCTCTTGAGAAGAACCCGATGCCCGGAACCTCTCCGAACTCCACCCTGTGAATGAAGTGCACACGAAGGGGCAGTTTTTCCGTGCATCGTTCGGAAAAAACCCCAGGTTCCAACTACAACTCGACAAGCGGCCTCTCTCCCCGGGGACATCTCGAGAGGCAAGCCGAGTTCCATGCCTCACCCCAAGACGAGGCCTGACTCTCCTGTCCCCAGTCTGCAGGGACCCTGCGATCGGAGTCTGAAATCAGAGGTACCCTGCGGTTCCTGCCTCAACTGGAGATGAGGCCCTCTTCCAATGCACCAAACCCAGTGGAGTCCCGAGAGGCCCCTCCCACCTCCAGTTTCCCTGGCTTCTCAGAGCCACCATGAGAAGCCCCCTGAGGTCACCTGCACAAGTCGAGGGAACCCAGGGTTTCCTG
>NW_011395259.1:0-581 GCF_000754665.1 Bison bison bison | reverse complement strand
GCTGTGTCATTCCTGCCTGCTCAGCTGCTTAATTATTGCCATCTGAGCAGCATGACTCGTCATAGATGAGCTCCATGATTATTTGCTTTGCTGATTGTGTGATTCGTGCCTACTCAGCTCTTTAATTATTGCCTCCAGAGCCACATGATCAGTGTATGATAGCAAACATGATCAGCACATGATCAGTCACATGTTCAGCGCCATACAGTCACGTGATCACTACATGATAGTCAAGTGATCAGTCCATGCTCAGTCATGGTATCAGAGCATGATCAGCCACGTGATCAGTGCCTGCACATTCAAGTAATCAGCGCCTCTAAGTCACGTGATCACTTCATGATGGACACGTGATTGGTGCATGATCAGCCACATCATCAGTGCATGATAGCCACGTGATCAGTACATGATCAGTCATGTGATCAGTGCATGATCAGCCACATGATCAGTGCATGATAGCCACATGATCAGTGCGTGATCAGTCACGTGATCAGAGCATTATCAGTAATGTGATCAGTGCATGAACAGCCACATGATCACTGTATGATCATCCACGTGCTCAGTGCATGGGCAGTCATGTGATC
>NW_011395258.1:0-607 GCF_000754665.1 Bison bison bison | reverse complement strand
TGAGAAAGATTGAAGGCAGGAGGAGAAGCAGAAGACAGGATGAGATTGAGTCCATCACTAACTCAATGGAGATGAGTTTGAGCAAGCTATGGAAGGTCGTGATGAACAGAGGAGTCTGGTGTGTCACAGTCCTTGGGGTTACAAATAGTTGGACATGACTGAGAAACTGAACTGAACTTGTGTTGGGGATAGAGAGTCAATTCCTATGCAGATTGATAAGAAGTCTGGCCTACCCAAAGAAGAGAAAAATAATCTGGATTCTTGAGGAGGAGATAGGGTTCTGGAATTCTCAAGGAGGAGAATTGCTTGCTTGTTTGTTTTTCTTCTATATTCATTAGTCTTAGTCACAGAAAATGTTTTGTTTTGTTTTTTCTTTAAACCTTGAAATGATGATTACACAGCAAACAATTCAGTTTAAACTCTGTAATTAGAATTATATAGCAACAGTGTATCATGCTTGAGGACAGTTTCTCCTCCCTGAAAACCTTCGGACGAATCCTTATATTTTAGAAGCTATATTATGGGAGTGGGTCTGGTAGGATCTTTCTATTGTTAACTTCTAATCCTGTTATCCTAAAATATAAATTGTGGGAGTAGGTCTGGTAAA
>NW_011395257.1:0-574 GCF_000754665.1 Bison bison bison | reverse complement strand
CTGAATGACACAGATACAGCATCAACCTGGGTCCATTTGTCACTGCTTTATGGGACTTATGGTTGAAAGGAACTAATGCAAACATGAAGCCATGCTGCCTGCACTGTTATGGGTAATGAATCCACCGGTCTCTAACCAGAAGTCTCATGGTTCTACTAGCACCTATGATACTGTGGCAAGCTACCTCGTTACTTTGTAAGTAGGGCAAAACCTCTAACCTTTCATGCTGCTGCTGTTAAGTCACCTAAGTCGTGTCCGACTTTGTGCGACCCCATAGATATAAGCTTCCAAACATGGTCTCACACAATGTGGATATTCTTAACAGAATCTGGAAACAATGATAAAAATACATTGCCACACTGATACATTTAATGTTTTTGATGATGACCATAATATATCAGTTTGATCAAAAGTTCATCCTGGTCATCCATGTCACCAGTTTACACATTCATTTATAAATCATGGAGTGTTCTTACATCCTTTCTATTTCTTCAATATTTAGTTTTGGCATATTAACATTGTAGTTTTACTTCTATTAATAAAATTTAAATATATATCAGAGTTTATTATCATA
>NW_011395256.1:0-516 GCF_000754665.1 Bison bison bison | reverse complement strand
CTTCCAATACAGAAAACTTTGACCTCAGGGAATGTCAGAGTCCCGTGAACTGGGAACTAGTCAATATGAATATCTAGTAGTTTGTTTTCTGCTCCTCTACTGTAGACATGTCTAAGAGTCATCAACATGAAGCACAAAATGTTCATAGTGCCTCGGTTTGTTCTAAGGTAAAAATTGCAATATCGTTATATCTGTCACAAGCTTGTCAACAAGAAAGTACCTCGAAAGAACAGGAACAAAACGAAAAATTAAATGTGATATGAGCTTTTAGATAAACTATGAACACTAATTACACTCTGAAATATCTGCCTATGAGAGTCTTGACTGAAGGCAGAGGACAAGGGGACGACAGAGGCTAAGATGGTTGGATGGCATCACTGATTCGATGGACATGAGTTTGAGCAAGCCCCTGGAGTTGGTGATGGACACGGAAGCCCAGCGTCCTGCAGGCCACGGGGTCCCAAAGAGTCAGACACGACTGAGCCACTGAACTGAACTGAACATACAATCGTTTCT
>NW_011395255.1:0-919 GCF_000754665.1 Bison bison bison | reverse complement strand
CCAAGATCCCATCCAAGATATCTCATTACCTTTAGTCAATATGTCTTTTTAGGCTTCTTTTGTCTGTAACAGTTTCTCATGTTTTCCCTTGTTTTGATGACCTAATCCAATTTGAGGAGTACTGGTGAGGTATTTTCCAAAATGCCCCTAAAATGGAATTCATCTGATATCTTCTCATTAAACTGAGGTTATCTCTGTTCAAGAGAAAGACCACAGATGCAAAATATCATTTGCATTTCATAATGTCAAGGGTATATGCTATCAGCATGATTTAACCACTGTTAATACTGAATTTAATCACATTGCTAAGATAGTGTTTCTCAGATTTATACATCATAAAGTGACTCATTTTGTCCCCATTTCTGTTACTTTGGGGAAAGAAGTCACCATGTATAGCTGACACTTAAGAAATGAAGAATTATATTCTAACTCCTTGAAGACAGAATATCTATGTAAATTATTTTAAATTCTCTTGCACAAGAGTTTATTTATTCTTTCCCCATTAATCATTTATCTATATCACTGGAAGTTATCGGTATTTATTTTATACTTTTGGTTATAAAGCAAAATTATTTATTTTTTGTCCAAATTGTTTTAGCTTTGGCAGTTAGGAGCTCTTTTGGTTTCAGTTGGTTCCAGTATATTTTTGACATATAACATTATTGTGAGGAGTTTATTTTGTTTTTTTGAGTACTTTCTTAATTTTTGCACTATAAGATTCTCTTGTGTATTTCCTGTCCTATTCCCAGAATCTGCCTTTTCTCCAAGGAGCTCTGGTACTCTTCTAGGGCTTACATGCAAGCGTGCTAAGTCACTTCAGTCATGTCTGACTCTTTGCAATGCTATGGACTGTAGCCCTCCAGACTCTGTCCATGGGATTCTTCAGGCAAGAATACTGGAGTGAGTTACCATTTCCTCC
>NW_011395254.1:0-710 GCF_000754665.1 Bison bison bison | reverse complement strand
GCACAGCCCGTTCCCCTGCCGCTGCCCTGGGCCGGCCAGAGGGCTGGACACGCGGGAGCGGGGCAGGCGCCCCTGACTTGACCAGCGCTGCCACCCGGGGAGGGGCCTGGTGAGACCGGGGTGCCCGCAGGGGTCTGGGCTGGCCGGGGTCCTGCCCCGCAGCCCCGCCCAGCCTGGCGCCCCAGGCGCCCCCTCCCGGGCCCACGGCGCCCACCGCCCAGGGGCGCGGGGAGGGGCAGTTACCTTCCCGTCATGGTGGCTGCGCACGCCGAACCCGGGCCGCCTCGGGACCCCTGAGCCGCCGCCGCCGCTCGCGGAGCGCCCGCCGGCAGGTCCGCGCCCGGAGCGAGGAGACGCCCAAAAAAAGGCCGGAGCCGCTCAGCCCGCCCGGCCCCGCCCCGCCCAGCCGGGCGAGCCGGAGGTGGGGCTCGCTCTGAAGGGCAGGGTGGGGTGGGCCCGCCGCGCCCAGGAGGTGGGGGTGCGGGAGGCGGGGGAGGCGGTGGGCACAGCGCGCCGGAGGGCAAGGAGGGGGCGCGCGCCACCCTCGCAGCCTCGCCTCTGGGGACACCCGAACACGGCCTGCGGAGCGCGCGGGTCACGTCCTCCCCGCCGGCTTCGCTCGCCACCTCCCGGATTCCGGGCATAGCTTTCCTTTAAAAGGGAGTGAAGTTATAATAAACACGAACGAGCCCCCTTGCCCCGCTGGGGCG
>NW_011395253.1:0-500 GCF_000754665.1 Bison bison bison | reverse complement strand
TGACTCGATGGACGTGAGTCTGAGTGAACTCCGGGAGTTGGTGATAGACAGGGAGGCCTCGCTTGCTGCGATTCATGGGGTCGCGAAGAGTCGGACATGACTGAGCGACCGAACTGAACTCAAATTAACTAAAGCCAGCATACAAAGCAAAAACTCACAGAAATAATGGACAAATCCACAGTCACAGTGTGAAATTTTAACACATCTCACTGAGTGACACATAAAATGACAGACAAAAATCTCAGCTAGAGGGAGAGGATTTTAAAATCTGA
Source organism: Bison bison bison (assembly GCF_000754665.1). Taxonomy (NCBI): domain Eukaryota; kingdom Metazoa; phylum Chordata; class Mammalia; order Artiodactyla; family Bovidae; genus Bison; species Bison bison. Next base: position 228 of record NW_011395253.1, on the reverse strand, counting down.
CTTACATTTATTTAATTGACGTAGAACAATGCACATGACTACTCATCAAACATTCCAGAATATATCACGTGCCCGGCAATAAAGCATCAAGAAGCTTCGAAGGGCTAATACAATTTACCCTAACTGTTAATGTAATATCCAGTAGTAACGGTCGGGTTTCTGCCCCTCCCCAACCTCTAGTATAAATCCAAAGATATTAGTTTATATAATCCTACCCTCCACCTAGGT
>NW_011395252.1:0-537 GCF_000754665.1 Bison bison bison | reverse complement strand
GCTGGTCGTTCCCTGATCACGTGTTTATCATACGGTGATCACGTGACTGAGAGGCGCTGATCACGTGACTGTGCCGTCAGTGATCACGTGGCTGAGCAGGCACTGATATCGTGACTGAGCATGCACTGATCATGTGCCGGGAGCCGGGGAGGCATTCCACTCTGGACAAAGGTCATGAGGAAGGAGGCTCGGCATACGCAAATGCGGCATCGAGCCTCAGGAGTCCACCCGGATATTCTCGAGCATCACCCCCCAAAAAAACTGGAGTCTGCCTACTGTATTGCTTTGTGCTCTCACCTCTGATTTCACTGGGGGCTGTCCCCCACCACCATCTCGCTCTCTCTGTCAAAGAGTTAACTTACAGCTCCAATTCATAAAGTTCCTTGTCATTCTTCCCTTTAACTTCCAGCTGAGTCTCCATCTGGAGCGCGGAACACACCACGCTTACTAATTATGCCTGGGCTGCTCAGACCCACTCGAGAAGGTGTCTAGGGTGAGGCACCTTTCGCTATTCGAGAGGGCGCCTGCGGCCCACGT
>NW_011395251.1:0-501 GCF_000754665.1 Bison bison bison | reverse complement strand
ATATGCAGAGTACATCATGAGAAATGCTGGGCTGGATGAAGCCAAGTTGGAATCAAGATTGCTGGGAGAAATATCAATAACCTCAGCTATGCAGATGACACTACCCTTAAGGCAGAAAGTGAAGAACTAAACAGCCTCTTGATGAAGGTGAAAGAGGAGAGTGAAAAAGTTGACTTAAAGCTCAACATTCAGAAAACTAAGATCATGGCATCTGATCACATCACCTAATGGCAAATAGATGAGGAAAGAGTAGAAACAGCAGCTGACTTTATTTTTCTGGGCTTCAAAATCACTGCAGATGGTGATTGCAGCCATGAAATTAAAAGACGCTTACTCCTTGGAAAGAAAGTTGTGACCAACCTAGACAGCATATTAAAAAGCAGAGACATTACTTTGCCAAGAAGTGTCCATCTAGTCAAGGCTATGGTTTTTCCAGTGGTCATGTATGGATGTGAGAGTTGGACTATAAAGAAAGCTGAGCACTGAAGAATAGATGCTTTT
>NW_011395250.1:0-594 GCF_000754665.1 Bison bison bison | reverse complement strand
TGATCAGTGACTGACAGGCGCTGATCATGGGACTGTGCACGCACTGATCCCGTGGCTGATCAGGAACTGACCACCTGACTGCGCAAGAAGTGATCACGTGGCTGCTCGTTCACTGATCACGTGTTTATCATACGGTGATCACCTGACTGAGAGGCTCTGATCACGTGACTGTGCAGTCAGTGATCACGTGGCTGATCATGCACTGATATCGTGACTGAGCATGCACTGACCATGTGCCCGGAGCAGGTGAGGCATTCCACTCTGGACAAAGGTCATGAGGAAGGAGGCTCGGCATACGCAAATGCGGGACCGAGCCTCAGGAATCCACCCGGATATTCTCGAGCATCTCCCCCCCCCAAGATAACCAGAGTCTGCCTACTTTATTGCTTTGTGCTCTCACCTCTGATTTCACTGGGGGCTGTCCCCCACCACCATCTCGCTCTCTCTGTCAAAGAGTTAACTTACAGCTCCAATTCATAAAGTTCCTTGTCATTCTTCCCTGTAACTTCCAGCCGAGTCTCCATCTGGAGCGCGGAACCCACCACGCTTACTAATTATGCCTGGGCTGCTAAGACCCACTCGAGAAGGTGTCTA
>NW_011395249.1:0-516 GCF_000754665.1 Bison bison bison | reverse complement strand
TTGCCTCTCTAGGTGTCCCCAGGGAAAGAGGCCACTTGTCGAGCTGTATTTGGAACCTGGGCGTTTTTCCGGACAATGCACGGGCGAGCCACTGCCCCTTCGTGTTGACTTCATTCACAGGGTGGATTTCGAAGAGGTGTCAGGGCTTCGGGTTCTTATCAAGAGGGCACCGGGAAATCGAGGTCCTTCGCAATGTGGAAGCACGCACGAGCCCACGTCTGGAATGTCGTCGTGAGACCGGCCTCATCCTGAGGTGCGACCGGAAGGTCGGGAACCCCTTCCAGACAAAGCAGGGGAGTCGACCCTCCTGTCCAGATCAGGAGGGTAGAAGGGGCTCAGAGGAAGTGGTGCCTGAAAACCTCGGGGTTCCTCTCCAGGGAGACCAGGATATCGGGGAATTTTGTGGCTCGCATCAAGGGTGCCCAGTACCGTTTCGACCTCCAATTCCTAACGTGGGACTTCTCCTGAGACGCTGTAGCGGGAAAGGGCTTCATCTTGCGATGACGGGGAACCACG
>NW_011395248.1:0-582 GCF_000754665.1 Bison bison bison | reverse complement strand
CTACAAAGAACATCCATGCAAAGGACAAGCCTACACAGCTCTGTGCACATCTGCCCCTCCCCCCCTCACAGCCAGCAGCATTTCCAAGTGACCTCCTAAGGCCTTCGCCAAACTACAGGGGCACCTCTGGGCTTCCTGTTTCCCTCATTTTTCGGAAATCTTTTCTAAAAAAAAAGAAAAACAAAAAACAGTTAAAAAAAAAAAAAACCCGCACATTTCTTCGTACAATGCCACAGTGGAAGGAATACAGGCCTTCAATATTAAGACCTAAATTTGCAAAAAACTTGGAGCTTGGTTTTTTGTTTTGTTTTGTTTGAAACAAACCACCACATCATTTACAATTTTTACACGTTCTAATTATTCGGTTCCAAAACACCAAACTTGTACTGCACACGGTCCCCATGGAAAGGCCCCCTCAGCAGGACAGCCACAGATGCTGCCATGAAAGGGCAGCAGGGTGCCCTCCTCCCTTGTTTTCTGCCTGGGCGGCCACCGGGTTTTGAAACCCATGCACCCTACTAAGTATTTGGGTGCAATTCGTGGACCCTTCCCTTTCCCATCCCAGCAGGTGGTCAAGGGCCC
>NW_011395247.1:0-560 GCF_000754665.1 Bison bison bison | reverse complement strand
ATTTGGAAAACTCAGCGGTGGTCACAGAACTGGAAACAGTCAGCTTTCATGCCAATCCCAAAGAAAGGCAATGCCAAAGAATGCTCAAACTATCGCACAATTGCGCTCACCTCACACACTAGTAAATAATGCTCAAAATTCTCTAAGCCAGAGTACGATATGTGTGACCATGAAGTCCTAGATGTTTAAAGTGGTTTTAGAAAAGGCAGACGAACCAGACATCAAATTGCCAACATCAAGGCAATGGCACCCCCACCTCAGTATTCCTGCCTGGAAAATCCCATGGATGGAGGAGCCTGGAAGGCTGCAGTCCATGGGGCCACCGAGGGTCAGACACGACTGAGTGACTTCATTTTCACTTTCAGGTATTGGAGAAGGAAATGGCAAACCACTCCAGTGTTCTTTCCTGGAGAATCCCAGCGATGGGGGAGCCTGGTGGGCTGCCGTCTATGTGGTCATACAGAGTCAGACACGACTGAAGTGATTTAACAGCAGCAGCGGCAGCTACTATCATCAAAAAAGCAAGAGAGGTCCAGAAAAAAATCTATTTCTGCTTGATT
>NW_011395246.1:0-535 GCF_000754665.1 Bison bison bison | reverse complement strand
TTCCAACAACACAAGAGACAACTCTACACATGGACATCACCAGATGGTCAATACTGAAATCAGATTGATTATATTCATTGCAGCCAAAGACGGAAAAGCTCTATACAGTCAGCAAAAACAAGATGGCAGCTGACTATAGCTCAGATCATGAACTCCTTTTTACAAAACTCAGGCATAAATTGAAGAAAGTAGGGGAAACCACAAGGCAATTCCTACGTGACCTAAAACAAATCCCTTACAAATTATACAGTGGAAGTGACAAGTAGATTCAAGGGATTAGTTCTGAAGTGCCTGAAGATCTATGGACAGAGGTTTGTAACACTCTACAGGAGGTGGTGAACAAAACCATCCCCAAGAAAAAGAAATGCAACAAGGCAAAATGGTTGTCTGAGAAGGCCTTACAAATAGCTGAGAAAAGAAGAGAAGCTAAAGGCAAAGGAGAAAAGGAAAGATATACCCATCTCAATATTGAGTTCCAAAGAATAGCACAGAGAGATAAGACAGCCTTTCTAAGTGATCAATGCAAAGAAATAGA
>NW_011395245.1:0-515 GCF_000754665.1 Bison bison bison | reverse complement strand
TGCATTGGAGGAGGACATGGCAACCCACTCCAGTGTTCTTGCCTAGAGAGCCCCAGGGACTGCGGGGCCGGGTGGGCTGCCGTCCATGGGGTCACACAGACTCGGACACGACTGAAACGACTTAGCAGCAGCAGCAGCAGCAGTGCATAGATATCAAAAGGGTTGAGAACAGTCAGGTAGGATCACACAAGTCACCGTGAAACATTAATACTTCTCCACTTAGCCAAAGCTAACAAAAGATTTCTGTTCTAGGTCAACCTAGAAAGAGATCACGGAAGAGGTAAAGAAACTTAAAATCCATTAGCAAAGGCAGTTCAACCTCTCAAGAAACCTTGTGCTAGGCACAACACTCTTTTCTGGGGGTCCACTTTCCCTACAACCTCCTTATCCCATTCTGTACCCATTCCTTTGCTTCTCCCATCCTGAAACTGCCACCTGGAAGAAAGAACGACGTCGTTTGCCTTCAGAAAATGCGATTTCATTCCACATACCTTCTTTTAATACCAAGTCATACA
>NW_011395244.1:0-560 GCF_000754665.1 Bison bison bison | reverse complement strand
ATAGGATGCCCTTGGCTGGTTTTGAGGAGAGATGGGCCATTACACAGGCTCTTTTCTGTGCTCAGAGCATCTCAGGTATCTCCCACGTTACAGCTATGTCATATACTCCCTTCTCTTAGAACACTCCTTCTCCGCATAAGAGAAGGGCTGGCTCCCTCAGCTACGCAGGTGCATACTCAAACATACTCTTCCTCTGTGTGGCCTCCTTGGCTACCATTTTTAAAGATTATACCCTCCCTTCATCCTGCCAGGCAATTGCCACACTTCCTCCTTCACTCCCTAGCATGTATTGCCATCTAGCACTCTATACAATTTGCCTATTTATTTTCTTTACATTTTATCCCTTTCCCTTCAGAAGGTAAATGTTATGAAAGCAGAAATTTTTTTTTTCTTTTGTCCCTGAAGTATCCACATATACATCACTTAGAAGAGGGCATAATACATAGAAAAGCCTCCTGATAAATATTTACTTTAATAAAGATGGATAAACCAACTGACTTCAAACAGAATAGCAGTTGCTATACTTTCTTGGATCAGAATTCATCCAGAGCCTAATTTTT
>NW_011395243.1:0-572 GCF_000754665.1 Bison bison bison | reverse complement strand
CTCTGATTTCAGACTCCGATCCCAGGGTCCCAGCAGACTTGGGAAAGGAGTGTCAGGCCTCGTCTTGGGTTGAGGCATGGAACTCCGCTTGCCTCTCGAGGTGTTCCCGGGGAGGACAGGCCACTTGTCGAGCGGTATTTGGAACCTGGCGGTTTTTTCCCGACGATGCATGGGCGAGTCACTACCCTTCTTGTTGACTTCATTCACAGGGTGGAGTTCGAAGAGGTGTCCGGGCATCGGGTTCTTATCAAGAGGGGACCGGGAAATCGGGGTCCTTCGGAATGTGGAACCACCCACGAGCCACGTCTGGAATGTCGTCGTGAGACCGGCCTCATCCTGAGGTGCGACCGGAAGGTCGGGAACCCCTTCCAGACAAAGCAGAGGAGTCGACCCTCCTGTCCAGATCAGGAGGGTAGAAGAGGCTCAGAGGAAGTGGTGCCGGAAAACTTCGGTGTTCCTCTCGAGGGAGACCGGGATGTCGGGGCACTTTGTGGGTCACATCAAGGGTGACAAGTACCGTTTCGAACTCCAATTCCTAAAGTGGGACTTCTCCTGAGATGCTGTAGCGGCAC
>NW_011395242.1:0-546 GCF_000754665.1 Bison bison bison | reverse complement strand
CCCCGATCTGCCTCTTGAGAAATTTGTATGCAGGTCAGGAAGCAACAGTTAGAACTGGACATGGAACAACAGACTGGTTCCAAATAGGAAAAGGAGTCCATCAAGGCTGTACATTGTCACCCTGTTTATTTAACTTATATGCAGAGTACATCATGAGAAACGCTGGACTGGAAGAAACACAAGCTGGAATCAAGATTGCCGGGAGCAACATCAATAACCTCAGATATGCAGATGACACCACCCGTATGGCAGAAAGTGAAGAGGAACTAAAAAGCCTCTTGATGAAGGTGAAAGTGGAGAGTGAAAAAGTTGGCTTAAAGCTCAACATTCAGAAAACGAAGATCATGGCATCTGATCCCATAACTTCATGGCAAATAGATGGGGAAACAGTGGAAACAGTGTCAGACTTTATTTTTCTGGGCTCCAAAATTACTGCAGATGGTGACTGCAGCCACAAAACTAAAAGACGCTTACTCCTTGGAAGGAAAGTTATGACCAACCTAGATAGCATATTCAAAAGCAGAGACATTGCTTTGCCAACAAAGG
>NW_011395241.1:0-608 GCF_000754665.1 Bison bison bison | reverse complement strand
AAATCTCCCCTGGAGAGGCTTTAGGAGAGCTGATGCTGGCAGGACAGCCCCAGAGAGTCTGAAGTAGTAGGTCTGGAATGTGGCCCTGGCGTGAGCATTATCTGAAACAGTTCTCTTATGAAAGCCAAGCTTGCAGCTGTGGAAACAGAACCCTTTCTTACAGGAGGAAATCGAAGATCGAAAATTTGCAACTCCTCTCTATAGCGAAAGCAGGTTTTCATCATGACCCACTATGCTTGACAGCTATCTTAGGCTGAGGAAAGGGACGACTTGCCCAAATTAATACTTGTTTGAAAACTGGCCTTGTGCTTGCCCTGCTATGTGTTCCTGAATCCAAAGTTTTACAGTTAAAACCCTGCTGTTGTTAGTGAAACTCCATAAGTTTTAGTTCTTGTCAGGATCCCTTGTGCCTAGTTAGTTGAATACATTTCTAAAACACTGTGGAGATAACTTCATTCAACAGATCAGAATAGTGCTTCAGAGATCAAAGATGGCTGAGAACTGTAACTGTTGATGTTAATGTAGTAGTATCGGCTGTCCGTGTATCTGCTGTCTGTGCTCAGCTGCCGTTTTAAACTGTTTCCTATGTTATCAAATTAACTCCCATG
>NW_011395240.1:0-518 GCF_000754665.1 Bison bison bison | reverse complement strand
GAGTCGCGACGGGTATCTCTTGGAGCTCACTGGGTGGACTAAAGGGAGTCAAGCCTCCTGAGGCGTTTGGAGAGAGTTCGCGAGGTTGGCCTCTGGGCCATGCAGGAGACGAAGGCCCTCATCTCGCGATGACGGGGGAGTCTCGGGGTGGTTCTCGAGCGGCGGCCCCAGGGTGCGGTTTCTCACGAGGTACGACGGCGAGGTCAGTGAGCCTCTCGTGGGGCGCCAGGGAAGTCGGGTCTCCATGCGAGTGGCGAGGGGGAGCGCGTCATTGCTCTCGAGTCATGGTAGGGGAACCTGGCCTCGAGACGTGTTGAAGAAGGTCTCTCGAGGTCTTTCTCGGGTTGAGGCAGGAAACCCTGGCTTCCCTCGACTTGTGCAGGTGACCTCAGGGGGCTTCTCATGGTGGCTCTGAGCAGTCAGGGAAACTGGAGGTGGTGGGGGGGGCCTCTCGGGACTCCACGGGGTTTGGTGCATTGGAAGAGGGCCTCATCTCCAGTTGAGGCAGGAACCTCAGG
>NW_011395239.1:0-696 GCF_000754665.1 Bison bison bison | reverse complement strand
TGCAGTGATTTTGGAACCCGCAAAAATAAAGTCTGACACTGTTTCCAATGTTTCCCCATCTATTTCCCATGAAGTGATGGGACCAGATGCCATGATCTTCATTTTCTGAATCTTGAGCTTTTTTTTTTTTTTTAGTTTTTTATTTTATTTTATTATTTAACTTTACAACATTGTATTGGTTTTGCCATATATCAACATGAATCCACCACAGGTATACACATGTTCCCTATCCTGAACCCTCCTCCCTCCTCCCTCCCTGTACCATCCGTCTGGGTCATCCCAGTGCACCAGCCCCAAGCATCCAGTATCGTGCATTGAACCTGGACTGGTGACTCGTTTCATACATGATATTATACATGTTTCAATGCCATTCTCCCAAATCATCCCACCCTCTCCCTCTCCCACAGAGTCCAAAAGACTGTTCTATACATCAGTGTCTCTTTTGCTGTCTTGTATGCAAGGTTATTGTTACCATCTTTCTAAATTCCATGTATATGCATTAGTATACTGTATTGGTGTTTTTCTTTCTGGCTTACTTCACCTGTATAATAGGCTCCAGTTTCATCCACCTCATTAGAACTGATTCAAATGTATTCTTTTTAATGGCGGAGTAATACTCCATTGTGTATATGTACCACTGCTTTCTATCCATTCATCTGCTGATGGACATCTAGGTTGCTTCCATGTCCTGGCTAT
>NW_011395238.1:0-663 GCF_000754665.1 Bison bison bison | reverse complement strand
AGCTCCTTTAAAAACTAAAAAATATAGTTACCTTATGACCTACTCCTGGGCATTTTTTCTAGAAAAAACCTTAAAACCAAAAGATTGATGCACACTAATGTTCATTACAGCATTATTTCCTGGAGGCGCGACATGCAACATTTTGTATTTATAGCAAAAACGGAAAAAAGAAAACAAAAAGGAATAAAAAACGTATAAAGCAAGCAGTCTCTAAAGATGCGGTCAATTTACTCAGTATTTGTAAAAGGAAAATCTTCAGTATAAGTAAACAAAGCAAGAACCACATATCAGAACCAAGTTATATGTTAAAATTCAAATAACAGAAAGTATTTTATAGTGAAAGAACTAACACACCCTGATATTTTATCTCTCCAGCTCAGGAACTCAGAATTCTGAGCCAGTGTTAAATGAGATCATGGGCGATTTTTCTTTTTTTTTTCGTAGGCAAATTTACATTTTCTATTAAGAGCATGTATTAATTTTTTAATAAAGTTATACAGTATCTTTTTCAATATGTGAAGAATGCATCTGGATTTTTAAAATTTCATTCATAAGTATTCTTCTATTTCTCCATGAGATGGCAGTATAACCACAATAAATATTTGTTCATACACATTTATACATATGAGTGAATACATTCGGATTTTATATTTTCATTTGTTA
>NW_011395237.1:0-625 GCF_000754665.1 Bison bison bison | reverse complement strand
GAGTGGGCTAGCCAATAATCACTTCCTTATGTGCACTCCACAACTGGACCACTCAGAGATGTTCACGGAGTTATACAGAGAAGAGAAGAAGGAGGAAGGAGACAGAGGTGGCCAGAAGGATAAAAGGGGGGAATGAAAAGGAGGGAGACAGATCCAGCCAGTAATCAGTTCCCTAAGTGTTCTCCACCAGTCTGGAACACACAGAAATTCACAGAGTTGGGTAGAGTAGAGAGGGGTTAGGGAGGAGACACAGGCGACCTGGTGGAGAAAAAGGAGAGTCCAAAGGGAGAGAGAGCAGTCAAGACAGTAATCTCGTTCCCTAGTGAAAAATGGGTACTGAAGATTGGGTTCTTAAAGGTACAAAATTAGTAACAAATACATAAAAGTAAAAATTAAAAATCTAGAGTAGAGTTTGGAATTTTAATAATACGATGTTAAAGAAAAGAAGAAGGAAAAGAAAGAGAGAAAAAACGAACAAACAAAAACAAACAAGGTCGCGAAAATTATAAAGAAAAATAGGTACAAAATTGATAACTAATACCAAAGAGCAAAAGTTAAAAATCTAGAGTAGAGTTTGAAATTTCAAAAATACAATGTTAAAAAAAAAGAAGAAAAAGAAAGAGAG
>NW_011395236.1:0-594 GCF_000754665.1 Bison bison bison | reverse complement strand
TTAGAGTTGTGGATATTTCTAGAGTTTGGGATGGGAAGCAACCGCCAAAAAGGAATCTTCTTACATAGTACTGATGGTTATGGATTTTCTACCATTATTTACTTAGCATCTCGATATAAATCCTCAGATCTCCAATGTGTTCTTATGTTTTACATTCAAAGTTGGATTTTGCCATTCATCATTCGTTTTTTATAATTTTGTCAATTTAAGGTGACTGTTAAGTTGACCTCTGCCTGAAAAAAGATTGAGATGTTGGAAGGTTTTTTATTTTTATTTGTGGCATGGTTCTAATTGTATTAATCACAGTTCTTGGCTTAATTTTGCCTTGGTTCAACATAAAGGTATTATTTATACTTTTATTTATGCAGTATGGTAAAATTTTGCCTTGCCTCAAGATCAGAAGGTTTCTATGTTTTGATTAAAATACAGTTTATGGGATGTGGAATACCGGAGGAATTTCACCCAGCAAGTAGATGCTTGTATATACTTACATAGGGAACAAGATCTTTGTTTTAGGGAAGTGAGAAGAATCCACATAGTATTTGGAGAATTGTGCAGATTTATGCTTTATTCTAGCTGCTTTTTAAGAAAATT
>NW_011395235.1:0-505 GCF_000754665.1 Bison bison bison | reverse complement strand
TTATCCCGTGGCTGATCATACACTGATCACGTTACTGATCATGCACACATCACGTGTCAATCATGCACTGATCACTTGATTGTAAATTCAATAATCACGTGGATGATCATGCACTTATCACATGGCTGATCATGCACTAATCACATGGCTGATCATGAACTGACCACGTGATTTAGCATGCAGTGGTCTCGTGTCTGAATGGTGCTGATCATGTGACTGATCATGAAATGATCACGCGGCTATCATGCACTGATGATGTGCCTCAGGAGGCAATAACCAAAGAGCTGAGCAGCCACGAATCACACAATCACCAGGCAATAATCATGGACCTCAGCTGTGATGAATCATGCTGCTCAGCTGGCAATCATCAAGCAGCTGAATAGGCAGGAATCAGACGGCTCAGCTGGCAATTGTCAAGCAGATGAGCAGGCAGGAACCACGCAGCTCACCTGGCAATTGTCAAGCAGCTCAGCAGACAGGATTCACGCAGTTCAAGTAGGACCTG
>NW_011395234.1:0-563 GCF_000754665.1 Bison bison bison | reverse complement strand
TTACATGTCTTTTTAAATTTTTTTTTTGAGGTGGACCATTTTAAAAGTCTTTGTTGAAGTTTTTACAATATTGCTTCTATTTTATGTTTTGATTTTGTGGCTACAAGACATGTGGGATCTTAGCCCCCTGACCAGGGTTGAAACCCACAGCCCCTGCACTGGAAAGGCAAAGTCTTAACCAGTGGGCAACCAGGGAGAGTGTGTTATCACTCAGTCGTGTGTGAATCTATGACTCCATGGACTGGAGCCCTCAGACTCCTCTGTCCATGGGATTCTCTAGGCAAGAATACCAGTGTGGGTTGCCATTTCCTTCTTCAGGAGATCTTCCTGACCCAGGGATGGAACCCTGGTCTCCTGAATGGCAGGCAGATTCTTTCCCATCTGAGCCACCAGAGAAGTTCCCTCCAATGTCTTTTAATTGTCATCATCTTAGTTACAACACATGTGAAACAAGAACACTATATGTTTCCAAGATAATGGTCTGCAATTTACATTTCCATATTATCTCTGGAATGGATAGACCTACCAGAGGTTTTCTGTCTTGAGCTGAGCTGAGTGAAGTA
>NW_011395233.1:0-646 GCF_000754665.1 Bison bison bison | reverse complement strand
TATATTTTCAGAGCTTCCAGAAGAGCCTGCTAATTTACTCCACCTTAAAACTCGGTGGGCAAGGTCTGTATTTCACTGGTATGATTATTTGGCTACAGTGTTTGTTCCCTCTTTGAGAACTACAGATGTTATGCTATGAGTGGATGCTCTGACTAATTTTACTCAACAGACATTACAAGATTCTCAAAAAGCTATTTCAGCTCTTAATGCTTAACAAGCACAAATTAGAAAGGTGGTTTTATAAAACAGATTGGCTTTAGATATTCTGACAGCTGCACAAGGAGGAACTTATGCCATATTCATACCCAATGCTATACATATATACCTGATATGAGGACTAATGTTACTCATTTTACTAAACACATGAACAAGATGATTGGGGATATGGCTACTCCTGAAGCCTCAATTGCCTCACTTTGGGAGACGTTAACTAGTTCCCCATGGTGGAAAACTATCTTAATTACAATAATTCTGATTGTTTTGCTTTTGCTGTTTGCTCCCTGCATCTGTAACTCTGTAACTGGATTTGCTTCTAGTTGCATGAAAGCTTTAAGTTACAAATGGTTGCTCAAACTCCTGCTACTGCTGCAGCTTCTTCCAACTACTACTTGGGGCCCCTGGATCAGAAATCCTCAGTATGAGGGTT
>NW_011395232.1:0-558 GCF_000754665.1 Bison bison bison | reverse complement strand
TCTTGGGTTGAGGCATGGAACTCCGCTTGCCTCTCGAGGTGTCCCCGGGGAGAGAGGCCACTTGTCGAGCGGTATTGGGAACCTGGGGTTCTTTCCGGACGATGCACGGGCGAGTCACTGCCCCTTCGTGTTGACTTCATTCACAGGGTGGAGTTCGGAGAGGTGTCCGGGCATCGGGTTCTTACCAAGAGGGGACCGGGAAATCGGGGTGCTTCGCAATGTGGAAGCACCCACGAGGCCACGTCTGGAATGTCGTCGTGAGACCGGCCTCATCCTGAGGTGCGACCGGAAGGTCGGGAACCCCTTCCAGACAAAGCAGGGGAGTCGACCCTCCTGTGGAGATCAGGAGGGTCGAAGGGGCTCAGAGGAAGTGGTGCCGGAAAACCTCGGTGTTCCTCTCCAGGGAGACCCGGATGCCGGGGAACTTTGTGGGGGCACGATCAAGGGTGCCAAGTACCGTTTCGACCTCCAATTCCTAACGTGGGACTTCTCGTGAGACGCTGTAGCGGGAAAGGGCTTCGATCTTGCGATGACGGGGGAACCACGTGGTTTTTCTCG
>NW_011395231.1:0-552 GCF_000754665.1 Bison bison bison | reverse complement strand
TTATGACCAACCTAGATAGCATATTCAAAAGCAGAGACATTACTTGGCCAGCAAAGGTTCGTCTAGTCAAGGCTATGGTTTTTCCTGTGGTCATGTATGGATGTAAGAGTTGGACTGTGAAGAAGGCTGAGCGCCGAAGAATTGATGCTTTTGAACTGTGGTGTTGGAGAAGACTCTTGAGAGTCCCTTGGACTGCAAGGAGATCCAACCAGTCCATTCTGAAGGAGATCAACCCTGGGATTTCTTTGGAAGGAATAACACCAAAGCTGAAACTCCAGAACTTTGGCCACCTCATGGGAAGAGTTGACTCATTGGAAAAGACTCTGATGCTGGGAGGGATTGGGGGCAGGAGGAGAAGGGGACGACAGAGGATGAGATGGCTGGATGGCATCACGGACTCGATGGACGTGAGTCTGAGTGAACTCCGGGAGTTGGTGATGGACAGGGAGGCCTGGCGGGCTGCAATTCATGAGGTCACAAAGAGTCAGACATGACTAAGCGACTGAACTGAACTGAAATGAGCGACTGAACTGAACTGAACTGAATGGTACT
>NW_011395230.1:0-787 GCF_000754665.1 Bison bison bison | reverse complement strand
CCAGTCAGGCACCAGTCACGTCTCCCACACTCCCGCAGCCTGCTCCTTCCCGGGCGCGAACGCTAGAAGCTGGGCAGGGCTTGGGGAGGCTCGCCCAGGCCAGAGCAGCCTCTCGGCCGGGGCTCTGTGCTATCGCGCCTGGGCGCAGAGCTGGAGCTCCGCCGGTGTGGAAGCTCACTCGGTCCTTCCCAGTAACAGGCTTGCAAGCACCCGCCGGCAGCCGGCCTCTTCTCTCCCGCGTTCCGGGCATTGGGCTCCAAACCTGGGGCCAAAGTACTGCCCGGAGCTCACTGATCATGGGCTGGTTCCCCTGCGCTGCGGCTGTGCTAGGGAGCCCAAACGCACAGGGGAAGCCCGCATAGCACATCCAGCTGCCTCTAGGCGGGAGGGCAGCTCCAGGGAAGGCCCGGTCTGGCAGGCGCTTTCTGGGCACACACGGAGCAACACTCTGGCTGTGGAGCTGCCTCCCAAGCCAGGGGCACCGGGACCCTGATTCCCTCCGTGCGGCGCTTAGTCTGGGCGGGGAAGCACCAGCTTGGGAATGCAGCCTGGGGCGCTTCCTTTCCCTCGGAAAGAGCTCTCCCTGCGGGAGGCTTTGGCAGTGTGCACACCCCCAGCCCCTAAGCCCTCTGCAAGGACGCCTGGCTCCTAGGTCCGAAGGGAAGGCGAGAGCTGAGCTGAGGCAGCAGTCAGGCACCGGTCACGTCTCCCACACTCCCGCAGCCTGCTCCTTCCCGGGCGCGAACGCTAGAAGCTGGGCAGGGCTTGGGGAGGCTCGCCCAGGCCA
>NW_011395229.1:0-697 GCF_000754665.1 Bison bison bison | reverse complement strand
GCAGGGACCTCGCGATCGGAGTCTGAAGTCAGAGGAACCCTGAGGTTCCTGCCTCAACTGGAGATGAGGCCCTCTTCCAATACACCAAACCCCGTGGAGTGCCGAGATGCCCCTCCCACCTCCAGTTTCCCTGACTTCTCAGAGCCACCATGAGAAGCCCCCTGAGGTCACCTGCACAAGTCAAGGGAAGCCAGGGTTTCTGCCTCAACCCGAGAAAGACCTCGAGAGACCTTCTTCAACACGTCTCGAGGCCAGATTCCCCTACCATGACTCGAGAGCAATGATGCGCTCCCCCTGCCACTCGCATGGAGACCCGACTTCCCTGGCGCCCCCACGAGAGGCTCACTGACCTCGCCGTCGTACCTAGGGAGAACCGCACACTGTGGCCGCCGCTCGAGACAACCTGAGACTCCCCCATCATCGCGAGTTGAGGGCCTTCGTCTCCTGTATGGCCTAGAGACCAATCTCTCGACCTCTCTCCAACGCCTCAGGAGGCTTGACTCCCTTTAGTCCACACAGTGAGCTCCAAGAGATATCCGTCGCGACTCGAGAGCAGAGCGAGTTCTTTGCTTCCACTCGACATGAATGCCTGTCTCCCCGGGTGTGTCTGGAATGCACCCCTGAGATCCCTGTCGCCCCTGGAGAGGAACATTGTCTTCTGGACAGAAGCCTAGATGAGGTCTATTGGCCCTGCAGT
>NW_011395228.1:3954-4564 GCF_000754665.1 Bison bison bison | reverse complement strand
ACGCCTCAGGAGGCTTGAACTCCCTTTAGTCCACCCAGTGAGCTCCAAGAGATGCCCGTCGCGACTCGAGAGCAGAGCGGGGTTCTTTGCTTCCACTCGAGATGAATGCCTGTCTCCCCGGGTGCGTCTGGAATGCAACCCCGAGATCCCGGTCGCCCCTGGAGAGGAACATTGGCTTCTGGACACAAGCCTAGATGAGGTCTATTGGCCCTGCAGTCACTCGAGAGCAATACCCAGCTTTCCTCCGCAACTCGAATGGAAGATTGGAACCCCCTGGGCCAACACTAGAGGCATCCTGAATTCCCCGTCGAAACTCGAGAATCCCGCCGCAACTCGAGAAAAACCACGTGGTTCCCCCGTCATCGCAAGATGAAGCCCTTTCCCGCTACAGCGCCTCAGGAGAAGTCCCACGTGAGAAATTCGGAGGTCGAAACGGTACTTGGCACCCCGTTGATGCGACCCCACAAGTTACCCCCGGCATCCCGGTCTCCCTGGAGAGGAACACCGAGGTTTTCCGGCACCACTTCCTCTGAGCCCCTTCTACCCTCCTGATCTCCACAGGAGGGTCGACTCCCCTGCTTGGTCTGGAAGGGGTTCCCGAACTTCCGGT
>NW_011395228.1:0-545 GCF_000754665.1 Bison bison bison | reverse complement strand
CCAGTGAGCTCCAAGAGTTGCCCGTCGCGACTCGAGAGCAGAGCGGGGTTCTTTGCTTCCACTCGAGATGAATGCCTGTCTCCCCGGGTGCGTCTGGAATGCAACCCCGAGATCCCGGTCGCCCCTGGAGAGGAACATTGGCTTCTGGACACAAGCCTAGATGAGGTCTATTGGCCCTGCAGTTCACTCGAGAGCAATCCCCAGCTTTCCTCCGCAACTCGAATGGAAGATTGCACTTCCCTGGGCCAACACAAGAGGCATCCTGAATTCCCCGTCGTAACTCGAGAATCCCGCCGCAACTCGAGAAAACCACGTGGTTCCCCGTCATCGAAGATGAAGCCCTTTCCCGCTACAGCGTCTCAGGAGAAGTCCCACTTGAGGAATTGGAGGTCGAAACGGTACTTGGCACCCTTGATGCGCCCCCACCAAGTTCCTCTGCATCCCGGTCTCCCTGGAGAGGAACACCAAGGTTTTCGGCCACCACTTCTTCTGATCCCCTTCTACCCTCCTGATCTCCACAGGAGGGTCGACTCCCCTGCTTGGTC
>NW_011395227.1:0-690 GCF_000754665.1 Bison bison bison | reverse complement strand
TGTTTGTGTATACATGTATATAAGCATGTTCTGGATTTTAAGAATGTGTAAGTGAAAGTGTGAGTGGGAACATCTGGAAGCATCTGACTGTTTATATCTGAGTCTCTTTGTGAGTAAACTTGTGAGTAAGGTCCTGAAATTGAGTGACTGTATCAGCATGTTTTGGCTTCCCTGGTGGCTCAGACGGTAAAGAATCCACCTGCAATGTGGCAGATCTGGGTTCAATATCTGGGTCAGAAAGATCCCCTGGAGGGGCGCCTGGCAACCCACTCCAGCATTCTGGCCTGGTGAATCCCCACGGACAGAAGAGCCTGGCAGCTACAGTTACAGTCCATGGGGTCACAAAGAGTCGGACACGACTGAGCGACTAACACAGACACACAGACACACACACACATATCAGCATGTTTATATGAAACAATGAATGTGTTGGTGCACGCATGTGAATGTATGTGTTTTTGAGTTTGAGGGCAAATCAGTGTGTGTTTAGTTAGTGTGCGAGAATGTGTATGTATGTCAACATAATCTCTGTGTGACATTGTATGTGTGAGCATGTTCATGGGTGAGAGTGTTTTCTTAGGTGTAAATGTGTGTGCTTAAAATGAATATTTAAGTGTGTTCACCTGTATAAATGAATTTGTAGGCATGTGAATGCATATTAGCATAATACTGAGTAGTTGGGGTAAATGT
>NW_011395226.1:0-561 GCF_000754665.1 Bison bison bison | reverse complement strand
CCTGGGGTTTTTTTCCCGACGATGCACGGGCGAGTCACTACCCCTTCTCGTTGACTTCATTCACAGGGTGGAGTTCGAAGAGGTGTCCGGGCATCGGATTCTTATCAAGAGGGGACCGGGAAATCGGGGTCCTTCGGAATGTGGAACCAACCACGAGGCCACGTCTGGAATGTCGTCGTGAGACCGGCCTCATCCTGAGATGCGACCGGAAGGTCGGGAAACCCTTCCAGACAAAGCAGGGGAGTCGACCCTCCTGTCCAGATCAGGAGGGTAGAAGAGGCTCAGAGGAAGTGGTGCCGGAAAACCTCGGTGTTCCTCTCGAGGGAGACCGGGATGTCGGGGCACTTTGTGGGTCGCATCAAGGGTGACAAGTACGTTTCAAACTCCAATTCCTAAAGTGGGACTTCTCCTGAGACACTGTAGCGGCACAGGGCTACATCTTGCGATGACGGGGGAACCACGTGGTTTTTCTCGAGGTGTAGCAGGATTCTCGAATTTCGACGGGGAATTCAGGATGCCTCTTGTGTTGGCCCAGGGAAGTCCAATCTTCCATTCGAGTTG
>NW_011395225.1:0-671 GCF_000754665.1 Bison bison bison | reverse complement strand
GAATTCCCCGTCGTAATTTGAGAATCCTGCTACACCTCGAGAAAAACCACGTGGTTCCCCCGTCATCGCAAGATGTAGCCCTGTGCCGCTACAGCGTCTCAGGAGAAGTCCCACTTTAGGAATTGGAGTTCGAAACGGTACTTGTCACCCTTGATGCGACCCACAAAGTGCCCCGACATACCAGTCTCCCTCGAGAGGAACACCGAGGTTTTCCGGCACCACTTCCTCTGAGCCCCTTCTACCCTCCTGATCTCGACAGGAGGGTCGACTCCCCTGCTTTGTCTGGAAGGGGTTCCCGACCTTCCGATCACACCTCAGGATGAGGCCGGTCTCACGACGACATTCCAGACGTGGCCTCGTGGGTGGTTCCACATTCCGAGGAACCCCGATTTCCCGGTCCCCTCTTGATAAGAACCCGATGCCCGGACACCTCTTCGAACTCCACCCTGTGAATGAATTCAACACGAAGGGGCAGTGACTCGCCCGTGCATCGTCGGGAAAAGACCCCAGGTTCCAAACACCGCTCGACAAGTGGCCTGTCTCCCCGGGAACACCTCGAGAGCCAAGCGGAGTTCCATGCCTCAACCCAAGACGAGGCCTGACTCTCCTGTCCCAAGTCTGCAGAGACCTTGCGACCGGAGTCTGAAGTCAGAGGAACCCTGAGGTTCCTG
>NW_011395224.1:0-541 GCF_000754665.1 Bison bison bison | reverse complement strand
CAGTTCAAAAGCATCAATTCTTCGACACTCAGCTTTTTTATAGTCCAACTCTCACATCCACACATGACTACTGGAAAAAACATAGCCTTGACTAGATGGACCTTTGTTGGCAAAGTAATGTCTCTGCTTTTTAATATGCTATCTAGGTTGGTCATAACTTTCATTTCAAGGAGTAAGCGTCTTTTAATTTCATGGCTGCAATTACCCTTGCAGTGATTTTGGAGCCCAGAAAAATAAAGTCAGACACTATTTCCCCATCTATTTGCCATGAAGTGATGGGACCAGATGCCATGATCTTAGTTTTCTGAATGTTGAGCTTTAAGCCAACTTTTTCACTTTCCTCTTTCACTTTCATTAAGAGGCACTTTAGTTCTTCTTCACTTTCTTCCATAAGGGTGGTGTCATCTGCATATCTGAGGTTATTGATATTTCTCCCGGCAATCTTGATTCCAGTTTCTGCTTCTTCCAGCCCAGTGTTTCTCATGATGTACTCTGCATATAAGTTAAATAAGCAGGGTGACAATATACAGCCTTGACGTAC
>NW_011395223.1:0-567 GCF_000754665.1 Bison bison bison | reverse complement strand
ATGGACTGATCACATGACTATCATGTAGTGATCACGGGGTTAATGGCGCTGATCATGTGACTGATCATGCGCTGATCATGTTTGCTATCATACACTGATCATGTGCCTCTGGAGGCAATAAACAAAGAGCTGAGTAGGCACGAATCAAACAGTCAGCAGGCGATAATCATGGAACTCACCTGTCAGGAATCATGCTGCTCAGCTGGCAATAATCAAGCAGCTGAGCAGTCAGGAATTACACAGCACAGCTGGCAATTGTCAAGGAGATGACAGGCAGGAATCGTGCAGCTCAGCTGGAAATTGTCAAGCAGATGAGCAGACAGTAATCACGCAGCTCAGGAGGCCCTGATCACGTGACTGAGCATGCACTGTTCATTGGCTGATCATACACTGATCACGTGATTGATCATGCACTGATCACTGGCTGATCATACACTGAACACTTCCCTGGTCATGCACAGATCACGTGGCTAATCATGAAGTGATCACGTGGTTAGCACGCACTGATCACGTGGCTGATCACACACGTATCACGTGACTGATCATGCACTGATCACGTGACTGATA
>NW_011395222.1:0-543 GCF_000754665.1 Bison bison bison | reverse complement strand
TTTGAGGGAACTCTGGGAGATAGTGATGGACAGAGAAGCCTGGCATGCTGCAGTTCACGGGGTCACAAAAAGTCAGACACAACTGAGAGACTGAACAACAACACAGAGTTTATCTGAGATTCTGCTTTGAAGAGAACCCAGATCAAGACTGTTTCACAACTGAAGGATGCTTAGTGCCAGTGACTGAACTACCAAAGCCTCTGAGAAGAAGTATGCATATTCACTCATTCATTTAGCCACTCAACAAAAATGCTACTATTTCTCTGACACAGTTGTAAACAGACTGCTCTTATCAAACATACATTCTAGTAACAGAAGGTCCACAATAAACATATTTTTATGCCAAGTAGTGTTAAATGCTAAGAAGAAAAATAAAGCAAAGTAGTAAGAGACAGAGAAAGATGGGAGATTGATCTTTTTAAGTATGGTCATTAGGTCCTCTTTAATAAGGTCACATTTGAGCAGAGAAGTGAATGAAGTGAAGAAACTGGTCATGAATCTGTATAGGTGAAACACATTCTAAGAAGACAGGCTGGTAAGTGA
>NW_011395221.1:0-935 GCF_000754665.1 Bison bison bison | reverse complement strand
CGGGCAGGTGTCTCGCGGCTCAGCTGGCGATTATCAAACAGATGAGCAAGCAGGTGCCGCGTGGGTCAGCTGGCGATTATCAAGCAGATGAGCGGGCAGCTGTCGTGTGGCTCAGGTGGCGATAATCAAGCAGATGAGCTGGCAGGTGTCACGGGACTCAGCTGGCGATTATCAAGCAGATGAGCGGCAGGTGTCGCGAGGCACAGGTGGCATTATCAAACAGATGAGCGGGCAGGTGCTACCTGGCTCAACTGGTGATTATCAAGCAGATGAGCGGGCAGGTGTCTCGGGGCTCAGCTGGTGATTATCAAGCAGATGAGCGGGCAGGTGTCGCGGGGCTCAGCGTTTGATTATCAAGCAGATGAACGGGCAGGTGCCACGCAGCTCAGCTGGCGATTATCAAGCAGATGAGCGGGCAGGTGTCGCGAGGCTCATCTGGCGATTATCAAGCAGATGAGCGGGCAGGTGTCGCGGTGCTCACCTGGCGATTATTAAGCAGATGAGCGGGCAGGTGTCGCGGGGCTCAGCTGGCGATTATCAAGCAGATGAGCGGGCAGGTGTCGTGTGGCTCAGACGGCGATTATCAAGCAGATGAGCGGGCAGGTGTCGCGAGGCTCAACTGGCGATTATCAAGCAGATGAGCGGGCAGGTGTCGCGCTGCTCATCTGGCGATTATCAAGCAGATGAGCGGGCAGGTGTCGCGCGGCTCAGCTGGCGATTATCAAGCAGATGAGAGGGCAGGTGTCGCGAGGCTCAGTTGGCGATTATCAAGCAGATGAGCGGGCAGGTGTCGCGGTGCTCATCTGGCGATTATCAAGCAGATGAGCGGGCAGGTGTCGCGCGGCTCAGCTGGCGATTATCAGGCAGATGAGCCTGCAAGTGACACATGCTCAGCTGGCGATTATCAGGCAGATGAGCGTGCATGTGTCATGTGG
>NW_011395220.1:0-603 GCF_000754665.1 Bison bison bison | reverse complement strand
TCTCTGCTCACCTATTCAACAACACCCCTTCTTTGGCTGCAGTGATTCTGTTCACAAAATTGGTCTACAGCTGTGTTAAATAATGTCCAAATGAAAATGATGAACTCTTTGAAAACAACTCAGATCCAAGAGTCCTCTGGCCTCAGATGGGCCTGTGAAGGGCTGAAGTGATAGATTCTTTAATAAAGTGAGAAAAATCTGCTCATTCATTCAACAGGTTTTAATCAAGGACCTACTATGTGTCTGGCCCTGTGTTCAGTCCCTAGGAATGCAAAGATACATAAGACATTTCTGTCTCCAAGGATTTATTGTCTTATTGGATGAGATTGGCAAGTTGTAATACAATGTTACAGGTGATGCTGAAGTGACCCAAGAACCAAAGTAAAATTGCTCCTGTATCTAACACTTGAAAATTTGAACACCAAAATAAATTGTTTTAGTGTTGAGTTATAACCCAAAGTATAATCAACTCCCATAATTCCAAATGGAAAATGAATGATTGAATAAATTAATGAGTAGAAGGGATAAATCTTCCTTATAGAATAATTCTAATTAAAATGTGGAAGGATGAGAGAAATATAAAATCACTGTTAGAATACTATA
>NW_011395219.1:0-546 GCF_000754665.1 Bison bison bison | reverse complement strand
TGGTATTAAATTAAATATGAGCTGATACTGCAGTATTGGAGAAGGAAATGGCAACCCACTCCAGTGTTCTTGCCTGGAGAATCCCAGGGACGGGGGAGCCTGGTGGGCTGCCGTCTATGGGGTCGCACAGAGTCAGACACAACTGAAGCGACTTAGCAGCAGCAGCAGCAGATACTGCAGTGGCCTATAAAGTTCTCAATCTTCCATATATGCTTTAGTAGGAAGGTACATTTCTAACACAAATGGGTGCAGGACATGTGACCCAGAATCTACCAGAGGAAGAGAAACTCTTCCATGAAACAGAGGAAGAGAAACTCTTCCATGAAACAGAAGAAGAGAAACTCTTCCATGAAACAAAATACCTTCAAGAACTTTCCCATCTGATAAAATAGACTACAATACCTTTCACTAGTGCCCTAAGGATATTGTGAAAGCAGGAGGAAGCTTGCCATCTGTCCAAAGCCTTTGGTACATTTCAGCCTCTAAAATGTCATTTTAAGCACCATGACTAACAGATTAAAAGATTAAGAGAGAAAAAACAATAGT
>NW_011395218.1:0-926 GCF_000754665.1 Bison bison bison | reverse complement strand
GCAGTCACTCGAGAGCAATCCCCAGCTTTCCTTCGCAACTCGAGTGGAAGATTGGACTTGCCTGGGCCAACACAAGAGGTAGCCTGAATTCCCCGTCGTAACTCGAGAATCCCGCCGTAACTCGAGAAAAACCACGTGGCTCCCCCGTCATCGCAAGATGAAGCCCTTTCCCGCTACAGCGTCTCAGGAGAAGTCCCCGTTAGGAATTGGAGGTCGAAAGGGCACTTGGCACCCTTGATGCGACCCACAAAGTTCCCCGAAATTCCGGTCTCCCTCGAGAGGAACACTGAGGTTTTCCGGCACCCCCTCCTCTGAGCCCTTTCTCCCCTCCTGATCTGGACAGGAGGGTCGACTCCCCTGCTTTGTCTGGAAGGGGTTCCCGACGTTCCGGTCGCACCTCAGGATGAGGCCGGTCTCACAAAGACATTCCAGACGTGGCCCCAAGGGTGGTTCCACATTCCGTAGGACCCCGATTACCCGATCCCCTCTTGATAAGAACCCCATGTCCGGACACCTCTCCGAACTCCACCTGTGAATGAAGTCCACACGAAGGGGCAGTTTTTCCGTGCACCGTTACGGAAAAAAACCCCAGGTTCCAAATACAGCTCGACAAGCGGCCTCTCGTCCCCGGGGACATCTCGAGAGGCAAGCGGAGTTCCATGCCTCAACCCAAGACGAGGCCTGACTCTCCTGTCCCCAGTCTGCAGGGACCCTGCGATCGGAGTCTGAAATCAGAGGTACCCTGCGGTTCCTGCCTCAACTGGAGATGAGGCCCTCTTCCAATGCACCAAACCGGGTGGGGTCCCGAGAGGCCCCTCCCACCTCCAGTTTCCCTGGCTTCTCAGAGCCACCATGAGAAGCTCCCTGAGGTCACCTGCACAAGTCGAGGGAACCCAGGGTTTCCTGCCTCAACCCGAGGAAGACCT
>NW_011395217.1:0-712 GCF_000754665.1 Bison bison bison | reverse complement strand
GAGGGGATGATCGTGTGTAAACAGGGTGGCCAGTGAGGTGACACCAGGAGGGTGACCTTGAACCAGAGACCCAGAGGCAGGAAGAGAAGTAGCCACTCGGAGATAGAAAAAGGGTCATGTCAACCAGCGGGGACAAGGGAGAGAGTAGGCCACATCAGGGAGGAGCCTGGGCTCAGGCCTGAGCAGCTCGAGGCCAGAGGCTGTTTCCTGAGGTGAGGAGGGCGGCTGGGGCGGGGAACTAAGCCGGGCCTCAGCCCTGTTGAGGTGGACGAGCCCATTGGGTGTCCCGGGGACGTGTCAGGAGAACAGCTGAGTGTTCCGGCCTGCATCCGGGAGAAAACTCATTCAGGTCAGGGTGGACTTCGGGTCGTGGGCATACAGATGGCATTTAAAGGCATGAGCACAGTAAAGTCACCAGGCGGGTGCCGGTGGAGAGAGATGGGGTGCAAGGGTAGGGCTGTGGGGCATCCTGCATTCCAAGGTTGAGAAGGGGCGCAAGGGACTGAGGAATAACCGCAGGGAGGGCAAGGCGTAGAGCCCAGGGAGAAACATGCTGGGGGCAGGGGGTGGCGTGGGGGAGGGCAAGGAAAGGAAGGGGCTTGGTAACTCGGGTTCCTCGAGCCCCTGGGGAATTGCCCTGCAGGGCGGGGCTCACCGCCTGCTGGCAGAGAAGTGGAGACCTGGCGGGTAGGGGGACCATAGAGGCCACTCC
>NW_011395216.1:0-507 GCF_000754665.1 Bison bison bison | reverse complement strand
TGAAGGTCCACCTAACATTGGGAGATCAGTGTGTGTGTGTGTGTGTGTGTGTGTGTGTGTGTGTGTGTGCGCGCGCGTGCGCACGCACGTGTGTGTGAATTCCTGATCAATTGAGAGCTGCTCCGGTGGGGGCTGTCTTATATTTAATTATACTTTGAGTGAAGATTAATCAGTTAAACAGGATTTCCCAGGGCTCTTCTGGAATGTGGAACATTGAAGAGGACAGTGAAGCGGGTCAGGAAGCTCAGCATGAGCCTTTTAAATATTTATAAGGAAATAGGAAATAGTCTTTAATAGCAACACCTCTACAAGTATTGAATGGGTGAGATACACACGTGTTCATATGACTTTGCTCATGGTTGGATTGTCAGCTGCATAGTCAGAGTTGGATGAGATACAGCCTTTCATGGAGTATTTGTTGAGAGCCAGGGAAACTTGGGAAGATGACTAGAAGATGAACATTAAAGATGAGCAGGGGTGCAGGGGAAGAGTGGCAGCTCATAGGTC
>NW_011395215.1:0-737 GCF_000754665.1 Bison bison bison | reverse complement strand
CGACTCCCTCCTTGCCCCTGAACTAAGGTGAGTCCTTCCCTTCTTCAAACCCCCAGAAACACTACTAAGCCCTCATCTCACGAACTGCACTGAACCAGGCTGAGTCCTGACCTTGTCGAAATCCCTGACAAAAACTCCTAAGCCCACATCTCAGTACCTGCACTAAAATAGGCTGGGTCAAGCCCTTGTTCAACCCCCCAACAAACACTCTTGAGCCTCCACCACCATCCCTGCACTGAACTAGGCTGTGTCCTGCACTTGTTCAAGACCCTGACAAACTACTCCTGAGCCAACATCTTGGTTCCTGCACTGAACCAGGATAGTTCCTGCCTTTGTTCAAGCCCCGGCAAACAATCCTGAGCCGAAAACTCTCTCCCTGCCACTGAAGTAAGGTGTGTCCTCCCCTTGACCAATACCCCAGGAAACACTACGAGCCCATATCTCATTCACTGCACTGAAGTACGCTGGTCCCTGCCCTCATTCAAATCCCTGACCAAACACTCCTGAGCCAACATCTCCATCCCTGCACTGAACTAGAATGGTTTCTACTTTGTTCAAGCCCCCAGAAAACCATCCTGAGCTGACAACTCGCTGCCTGCCCCTGAACTAAGGTGTGTCCTCCCCTTTTTTCAATCCCCCTGGAAACACTCCTGTACCCGCATCTCACGCCCTGCCTTGAAGCCGCCTGGTTCCTGCCCTTGTTCAAGACTTTGATAAATGCTCTTGAAACCACATTT
>NW_011395214.1:0-504 GCF_000754665.1 Bison bison bison | reverse complement strand
GAGCTGCGTGATTCCTGCCGGATCATCTGCTTGACAATTGCCAGCTGAGCTGCGTGATTCCTGCCTGGTCACGTGCTTGATTATAGCCAGTTGAGCAGCATGATTCGTCACTGCTGAGATCCATGCTTATTGCCTGCTGATTGCGTGGTTCGTGTCTGCTCAGCTCTTTGAGTATTGCCTCCTGAGGTCCCTGTTCGGTCGCCACCTGCCGGGGACCAGCCCCAACTGATCCAGGGTATTCGAAGGAGAGATGGCCTAGGCGACTATTTATATGCTAATCAGAGATGTCAAGAATAATAGTATGAGGAGAGCTCAGTAGGAAAATTCAGTGGAGAAAAGAGACTGAGTAGCTTGGTTTACGCGGAAGACCAACCAAACTTCAAGACAAAAAGTTTGCACCACTTACGTAGGCCGCAGGCGCCCTCTCGGATAGCGAAAGGTGCCTCACCCCAGACAGCTTCTCGAGTGGGTCTTAGCAGCCCAGGCATAATTAGTAAGCCTGGT
>NW_011395213.1:0-570 GCF_000754665.1 Bison bison bison | reverse complement strand
GCAATGGCACCCCACTCCAGTACTCTTGCCTGGAAAATCCCATGGACGGAGGAGCCTGGTAGGCTTCAGTCCATGGGGTCGCTAAGAGTCGGACATGACTAGAGCGACTTCACTTTCACTTTTCACTTTCCTGCATTGGAGAAGGAAATGGCAACCCACTCCAGTGTTCTTGCCTGGAGAATCCCAGGGACAGCGGAGCCTGGTGGGCTGCCATCTACGGGGTCACAGGGAGTTGGACACAACTGAAGTGACTTAGCAGTAGCAGTTACTTGGTATATTGATGGCAGCTCCTCTACAACATCAGAAGGGAAAAAGTAGCTGGATATGCAATTGTCTCTGACACTGAAATTATTGAATTCCATCTTCTCCCCTTGGGAACCTCTTCCCAAAAGGCAGAACTTACTGCATTAACTTAAGCTTAAAGCTCAACATTCAGAAAACGAAGATCATGGCATCTGGTCCCATCACTTCATGGGAAATAGATGGGGAAACAGTGGAAACAGTGTCAGACTTTATTTTTTCGGGCTCCAAAATCATTGCAGATGGTGACTGCAGCCATGAAATTAAAAG
>NW_011395212.1:0-544 GCF_000754665.1 Bison bison bison | reverse complement strand
GTATAAACCAATGTTCACAGCAGCATTATTAATAGTTGCAAAGTGGAAACAACCCAAATCTCCATCAACTTATGAATGGATAAATATAGCCACGTACTGTTTATTGTTTGACAGTCAACAGAAACGGAAGAACTGATACGTGCTATACCATGGATGAACCGCAAAAACATGAGGTCAAATGAGAAAAGCTAATCCCAAAGGAGTATACTGCATGATTCCATTTTTGTAAAACACCCAGAAGAGGCATGTCTCCCGAGACGGATATTAGACGGGGGGTTGCCTGGGGCTGAGGGAGATGGAGGGGCCTTGGGAGGTAGCTAAGGGATGCAGGGTTTCTTTGGGGGGCTGATGGAAATGCTCTGAAATTGACTGTGGTCAGAGGTGACACCTCTCTAGACTAAGAGATACTGATCTACATACTTGGAATGGGTGAATTATATGATATGAAAATTATATCTCAATAGCTTTTTAAAACTCCAAAGGCACTATCTAGATAATGTGCTTAATTCTCTATTTTCGATGTACGTGTTATACTCCATCTGAG
>NW_011395211.1:0-1718 GCF_000754665.1 Bison bison bison | reverse complement strand
GGGCAGGTATCGTGAGGCTGAGCTGGCGATTATCAAGCAGATGAGCGGGCAGGTGTCTTGTGGCTCAGCTGGCGATTATCAAGCAGATGAGGTGGCCTGGATCGCGGTGCTCAGCTGACGATTATCAGGCAGATGACCGGGCAGGTGTCGCTTGGCTCAGCTGGCGATTAATAGGCAGATGAGCGGGCAGGTGACGCATGGCTCAGCTGGCCATTATCAAGCAGATGAGCGGGCAGGTGCTGCGCGGCGGAGCTGGCGATTATCAAGCATATGAGCGGGCAGGTGTCGTGATTCTCAGGTGGCGATTATCAAGCAGATGAGCGGGCAGGTGTTGCGCGGCTCAGCTGGCGATTATCAGGCAGATGAGCGGGCAGGTGACGCATGGCTCAGCTGGCGATTATCAGGCAGATGAGCGGGCAGGTGACCCATGGCTCAGCTGGCGATTATCAAGCAGATGAGCAAGCAGGTGTCGCGTGGCTCAGCTGGCGATTATCAAGCAGATGAGCGGGCAGGTGTCGCGCGGCTCAGCTGGCGATTATCAAGCAGATGAGCAGGCAGGTGTTGTGTGGCTCAGCTGGCGATTATCAAGCAGATGAGCGGGCAGGTTTCGCGGGGCTAACCTGGCGATTATCAAGCAGATGAGCGGGCACGTGTCACACGGCTCAGCTGGCGATTATCAGGCAGATGAACGGGCAGGTGTCGTGTGGCTCAGCTGGCGATTATCAAGCAGATGAGCGGACAGGTGTCACGCGGCTTAGCTGGTGATTATCAAGGAGATGAGCAGGCAGGTATCGCGAGGCTCAGCTGGCGATTATCAAGCAGATGAGCGGGCACGTGTCGCGCGGCTCAGCTGGCGATTATCAAGCAGATGAGAGGGCAGGTGTCGCGCGGCTCAGCTGGCGATTATCAAGAATATGAGCGGGCAGGTTTTGCGGGGCTCAGCTGGCGATTATCAAGCAGATGACAGGGCAGGTGTCTCGGTGCTCAGCTGGCGATTATCAGGCAGATGAGCGGGCAGGTGTCGTGAGTCTCAGCTGGCGATTATCAAGCAGATGAGCGGACAGGTGTCACGTGGCTTAGCTGGTGATTATCAAGAAGATGAGCGGGCAGGTATCGCGGGGCTCAGCTGGCGATTATCAAGCAGATGAGCAGGCAGGT
The DNA here is from genome assembly GCF_000754665.1 of Bison bison bison. Taxonomy (NCBI): domain Eukaryota; kingdom Metazoa; phylum Chordata; class Mammalia; order Artiodactyla; family Bovidae; genus Bison; species Bison bison. The sequence continues at coordinate 560 of NW_011395211.1, read as the reverse complement.
GCTGCGGAGCTTAGCTGGCGATTATCAAGCAAATGAGCGGGCAGTTGTCACGAGGCTCAGCTGGCGATTATCAAGCAGATGAGTGGGCAGGTGTCGCGCGGCTTAGCTGGCCATTATCAGGCAGATGAGCGGGCAGGTGACGCATGGCTCAGCTGGCGATTATCAGGCAGATGAGCGGGCAGGTGTCGTGTGTCTCAGCTGGCGATTATCAAGCAGATGAGCGGACAGGTGTCACGTGGCTTAGCTGGCGATTATCAAGCAGATGAGCGGGCAGGTGTCGCGGGGCTCAGCTGGCGATTATCAAGCAGATGAGCGGGCAGGTGTCGCGCGGCTTAGCTGGCGATTATCAAGCAGATGAGCAGGCAGGTGCTGCGGAGCTTAGCTGGCGATTATCAAGCAAATGAGCGGGCAGTTGTCACGAGGCTCAGCTGGCGCTTATCAAGCAGATGAGCAAGCAGGTGTCGCGAGGCTCAGCTGGCGATTATCAAGCAGATGAGCGGGCAGGTGTCGCGCGGCTCAGCTGGCATTATCAAGCAGATGAGCGGGCAGGTGTCGCGGGG
>NW_011395210.1:0-528 GCF_000754665.1 Bison bison bison | reverse complement strand
CCTACCATGACTCGAGAGCAATGACGCGCTCGCCCTCGCAACTCGCATGGAGACCCGACTTCCCTGGCGCCCCACGAGAGGCTCACTGACCTCTCTGTCGTACCTCGTGAGAAACCGCCCCCTGGGGCCGCCGCTCGAGAACCACCCCGAGACTCCCCCGTCATCGCGGAGATGAGGGCCTTCGTCTCCTGCATGGCCTAGAGGCCAACCTCGCGACCTCTCTCCAAACGCCTCAGGAGGCTTGACTCCCTTTAGTCCACCCAGTGAGCTCCAAGAGATACCCGTCGCGACTCGAGAGCAGAGCGGGGTTCTTTGCTTCCACTCGAGATGAATGCCTGTCTCCCCGGGTGCGTCTGGAATGCAACCCCGAGATCATGGTCGCCCCTGCGGAGGTACATTGGCTTCTGGACACAAGCCTAGATGAGGTGTTTTGGCCCTGCAGTCACTCGAGAGCAATCCCCAGCTTTCCTTCCCAACTCGAATGGAAGATTGGACTTCCCTGGGCCAACACAAGAGACATCCCGAATT
>NW_011395209.1:0-860 GCF_000754665.1 Bison bison bison | reverse complement strand
TCCTGTCCAGATCAGGAGGGTAGAAGGGGCTCAGAGGAAGTGGTGCCGGAAAATTTCGGTGTTCCTCTCGAGGGAGACCGGGATGTCGGGGAACTTTGTGGGTCGCATCAAGGGTGCCAAGTACCGTTTCGACCTCCAATACCTAACGTGGGACTTCTCCTGAGACACTGTAGCGGAAAGGGCTTCATCTTGCGATGACGGGGGAACCACGTGGATTTTCTCGAGTTGCGGCAGGATTCTCGAGTTATGACGGGGAATCAGGATGCCCTTGTGTTGGCCCAGGGAAGTCCAATCTTCCATTCGAGTTGCGAAGGAAAGCTGGGGATTGCTCTCGAGTGACTGCAGGGCCAATAGACCTCATCTAGGCTTGTGTCCAGAAGCCAGTGTTCCACTCCAGGGGCGACCGGGATCTCGGGGTTGCATTCCATCCGCACCCGGGGAGACAGGCATTCATCTCGAGTGGAAGCAAAGAACCCCGCTCTGCTCTCGAGTCGCGACGGGTATCTCTTGGAGCTCACTGGGTGGACTAAAGGGAGTCAAGCCTCCTGAGGCGTTTGGAGAGAGGTCACGAGATTGGTCTCTAGGCCATGCAGGAGACGAAGGCCCTCATCTCGCGATGACGGGGGAGTCTCGGGGTTGTTCTCGAGCGGCGGCCCCAGTGTGCGCTTTCTCCCGAGGTACGACGGTGAGGTCAGTGAGCCTCTCGGGGGGCGCCAAGGAAGTCGGGTCTCCATGCGAGTGGCGAGGAGGAGCGCGTCATTGCTCTCGAGCCATGGTAGGGTGCCGGGGACCAGCCCCGGCTGATCCAGGGTATTCGAAGGAGAGACGGCGTAGGCGAAGATCAGGCAACACTGCTTAAT
>NW_011395208.1:0-524 GCF_000754665.1 Bison bison bison | reverse complement strand
GATGAGCGGGAATGTGTTGCGTGGCTACGCTGTCGATTATCAAGCAGATGAGTGGGCAGGTGTCGTGTGGCTCAGCTGGCGATTATCAAGCAGATGAGCGGCAGGTGCTGCGCGGCTCAGCTGGGGATTATCAAGCAGATGAGCGGGCAGGTGTCTCGGGGCTCAGCTGGCGATTATCAAGCAGATGAGCGGGCAGGTGTCACGCGGCTCAGCTGGCGATTATCAAGCAGATTAGCAGGCAGGTGTCGCGAAGATCAGCTGGCGATTATCAAGCAGATGAACGGGCAGGTGCCGGGGGGCTCAGCTGGCGATTATCAAGCAGATGAGCAGGCAGGTGTCGCGAGGATCAGCTGGCGATTATCAAGCAGATGAGCGGGCAGGTGTCGCGGGGCTCAGCTGGCGATTATCAAGCAGATGAGCAGGCAGGTGTCGCGCGGCTCAGCTTGCTATTTTCAAGCAGATGATCAAGCAGTTGTTGCGCGGCCCAGCTGGCGAATATTAGGCAGATGTGTGGGCAGGTGACG
>NW_011395207.1:0-524 GCF_000754665.1 Bison bison bison | reverse complement strand
CTAGTTCAGTGCAGTGACCAAGAGTTTGGCTCAGGAGCGTTTGTCGGGGCTTGAACATGGGAAGGACCAGCCTGCTTCAGGGCAGGGGCCGAGATGTTGGTTCAGAGGTATGTGTCAGGGGACTAACTAGGGCAGAACCTAGACTGGTTCAGTGCGGTGACCGAGATGTGGACTCATGAGTATTTTCCAGGGGGTTGAGCAAGTGCTGGACCCAGCCTAGTTCAGTGCAGTGACCGAGATGTGGGTTCAGGAATGTTTCTCAGGGCTTGAACATGGGAAGGATACAGCCTGCTTTTGTGCAGGGACCAAGATGTGGGCTCAGGACTGCACTGGAAAAAAACATGATTCCATTACTAATGAGTGTAATGCCTATATATAACAATTAGGTGTAACTAGTCCATTGTGCCATTTAGGAGCACCTCAAGATGCAAGGCAAATGCAAGGAAGTAGGAAAGGGGGAATTAACAGTACCACAATTATAATGGGGGTCTTTAATACCTGACTCACACCTATGGATACATCAA
>NW_011395206.1:0-509 GCF_000754665.1 Bison bison bison | reverse complement strand
CAGGGCTATTAGACACAGGAACAGATGTCTCTTAACATTGCTGGAAAAGACTGGCCTAGTTCCTGGCCCACGTATAATACTGAAAATGAGTTGGTGAGATTAGAGAAAGTGTTATGCGGGGTGAGAATGCTAGTAGAAAAAAAAAAAAAAGGTAGAGGGAGAGTTTAAAACCTTGAAGAGTAGTGAGTTTCCTGTTGCTGGAAGTATTCAAGCAAAGATTAGATGGTTGCTTGTCATCTAAAAAGCTATAGACCAGATTTGGTTTACAAAACTAACTGGAGAAGCTTATAAACATGTTGTGCAACACCTCTTTACTTGCTTCTCATATTTAGGTGTGCCAAAAGTTTTAAAAACTGATAATGCCCCTTTGAAGCTGCAGAGAGATTGTTTACTAACTTTAAATGATTTCCAAAAATTATTAGGGGACATTAATTGGATATGCCCACATTTAAAACTGACTACTGCAGATTTAAAGCCTTTATTTGATTGCTTAAAAATTGATCCTAATT
>NW_011395205.1:0-541 GCF_000754665.1 Bison bison bison | reverse complement strand
ATAGGCCATGCCTTTTTATTACTCTTATTTCAAAAATGTCTTGGCAGTTCTTTCATATTTTGTTTTCCAGTGAACTTTAGAAACAGCTGCTGCAGTTCCAAAATAATCCTTGCTGGTATTCTGATTGGAATTGCTTTAAATGTTGTGTATTATTTAGGAAGAATTGACATTTGTACAGAATTGTGTCTTTGCATCCAGCATCAGGGTATAGGAAGACAGGTACTGAACACTGCTCACACAAACAGCTGGGGATCCATAATGATTATAGGATGTGAAATGAAGGAAAAGTAGAAGGGATTGAATAATTGAAGTCAGAGAAACTGTTTGGAGGTGGCAGTCGATCTGATGATGGAGATTTCTGCCCTGGGCAGCTGGATGGGTGGTGGGGCCACTTCCTGGAATGAGGAAGAATGAGGGAAAGGTGGGGGAGAAGATGGGAATGTGTGTGTGACACTGATGTTGAATAAATGAATAAATCACTCTTTAACTGGTTTTCTTCTTAGAACCTTTCAAATCCTGAAGAATTTTCTCAAGTCACCTC
>NW_011395204.1:0-724 GCF_000754665.1 Bison bison bison | reverse complement strand
GGACCAAAGTACTGCCCGGAGCTCACTGATCATGGGCTGGTTCCCCTGCGCTGCGGCTGTGCTAGGGAGCCCAAACGCACAGGGGAAGCCCGCACAGCACATCCATCTGCCTCTAGGCGGGAGGACAGCTCCAGGGAAGGCCCGGTCTGGCAGGCGCTTTCTGGGCACAAACGGAGCACCACTCTGGCTGTGGAGCTGCCTCCCCAAGCCAGGGGCACCGGGACCCTGATTCCCTCCGTGCGGCGCTTAGTCTGGGCGGGGAAGCACCAGCTTGGGAATGCAGCCTGGGGCGCTTCCTTTCCCTCGGAAAGAGCTCTCCCTGCGGGAGGCTTTGGCAGTGCGCCCACCCCCAGCCCCTAAGCCCTCTGCAAGGACGCCTGGCTCCTAGGTCCGAAGGGAAGGCGAGAGCTGAGCTGAGGCACCAGTCAGGCACCAGTCACGTCTCCCACACTCCCGCAGCCTGCTCCTTCCCGGGCGCGAACGCTAGAAGCTGGGCAGGGCTTGGGGAGGCTCGCCCAGGCCAGAGCAGCCTCTCGGCCGGGGCTCTGTGCTATCGCGCCTGGGCGCAGAGCTGGAGCTCCGCCGGTGTGGAAGCTCACTCGGTCCTTCCCAGTAACAGGCTTGCAAGCACCCGCCGGCAGCCAGCCTCTTCTCTCCCGCGTTCCGGGCATTGGGCTCCAAACCTGGGACCAAAGTACTGCCCGGAGCTCACTGATCATGGGCT
>NW_011395203.1:0-517 GCF_000754665.1 Bison bison bison | reverse complement strand
CTCCACACAGAACAGGAACGCAGACACCCACAGCCTCACTTTGGCCCTCCATTACTAAGAAGATTCATTCTTCATCTACAACATGAAGAATTTGCCTCAGACGTCACCAGAGGCAGGAAAAGCTACTGACATAGCCCTGGAATTTGAACTGGCCATGGCAGTAGTGCCAGTCCTGGCTGCAACTCTTGCTCAAGCTCTCTGTTTCTCATCTCTCCTAGCCTCTTCATACCAGGACAGCAATGTTGACATTGGCCAAAACTTCCAGGATTTTCATCTTGCAGGTTTCAACCAGGCTCTTGGACTCTAAAGATCACAGCATAGAGGATCACTGCTGGTCATCTGCCCCGACTCCAGGTATTTTCCCTGCATTAAATCTCTGGTGGGGAGTTTCTTGGGGTCCCTCCAAATTAAATGCCTCCTCCCAACATATTCCCCAACACTATTCAGGAATCTTAAGATCTCCTCCTCAGTGCCATAACTGCCATTCAAGGAGACCGAACCCAAGAGAGGCATCAGG
>NW_011395202.1:0-912 GCF_000754665.1 Bison bison bison | reverse complement strand
CCATGATCAGTGAGCTCCGGGCAGTACTTGGTCCCAGGTTTGGAGCCCAATGCCCGGAACGCGGGAGAGAAGAGGCTGGCTGCCGGCGGGTGCTTGCAAGCCTGTTACTGGGAAGGACCGAGTGAGCTTCCACGCCGGCGGAGCTCCAGCTCTGCGCCCAGGCGCGATAGCACAGAGCCCCGGCCGAGAGGCTGCTCTGGGCTGGGCGAGCCTCCACAAGCCCTGCCCGGCTTCTAGCGTTGGCGCCCGGGAAGGAGCAGGCTGCGGGAGTGTGGGAGACGTGACTGGTGCCTGACTGGTGCCTCAGCTCAGCTCTCGCCTTCCCTTCGGACCTAGGAGCCAGGCGTCCTTGCAGAGGGCTTAGGGGCTGGGGGTGTGCACACTGCCAAAGCCTCCCGCAGGGAGAGCTCTTTCCGAGGGAAAGGAAGCGCCCCAGGCTGCATTCCCAAGCTGGTGCTTCCCCGCCCAGACTAAGGGGCGCACGGAGGGAATCGGGGTCCCGGTGCCCCTGGCTTGGGGAGGCAGCTCCACAGCCAGAGTGTTGCTCCGTTTGTGCCCAGAAAGCGCCTGCCAGACCGGGCCTTCCCTGGAGCTGTCCTCCCGCCTAGAGGCAGGTGGATGTGCTGTGCGGGCTTCCCCTGTGCGTTTGGATTCCCTAGCACAGCCGCAGCGCAGGGGAACCAGCCCATGATCAGTGAGCTCCGGGCAGTACTTTGGTCCCAGGTTTGGAGCCCAATGCCCGGAACGCGGGAGAGAAGAGGCTGGCTGCCGGCGGGTGCTTGCAAGCCTGTTACTGGGAAGGACCGAGTGAGCTTCCACACCGGCGGAGCTCCAGCTCTGCGCCCAGGCGCGATAGCACAGAGCCCCGGCCGAGAGGCTGCTCTGGGCTGGGCGAGCCTCCCCAAGCCCTGC
>NW_011395201.1:0-701 GCF_000754665.1 Bison bison bison | reverse complement strand
AGGAACTTTAGGCAAGATATTACAATCTAGATGATGGTGAAATGTGGGAGAGAACAGAATCAAAGCCTCGATACTGTGGCTGTGGGTCAAGGTTTGGAGGAGACACATGCTCCCTGCCTTGTGACACAACAGAGTTGACTTAGTGAGATGAGGATGACAGGTGAGTTTGGAGGGCTCCTAAGGGCCATTAAAAATGATGCATTTCCCCCCCATCAAATCATCTGAGTTGCCCCCCATTCTGCCCTAGAGGTATCAGGATTGTGCTTTGTGATGTCAATTCTCAGCCAGGGCCACCATTGGCTGGGGAAGTGAGTTGCTGATCTCATAAAGCATAATGCTGTGGACCCTAGGGAGGGGTATATAGATGTGTGCTCAGGGGCTCTGGAGCAGACCACTGGGTGTCTTCAAAATGACTAAAGAGACTCAGAAGCCACAAGGCTCTAGAGCACTTATGGAATAGCCGACTTCAGGTAACCAGGAGGAAAAGATGAAGACTTCCTGTCAACTGAGGTCCACAAAAGTGTCAAGGTGAGTTTAACCCATCCAAGCTCCTCTTGCCCATTGACACCGCCCCATGAGACCCCCCTGCCCTCTACTGCCCTGGCACATAGCTCTCCTCTGGTCACACTTTTCCTGAAACTATCGTTCCTATCCATCTTCACCCTCTTCCCCAAACAAGTGGCATTCTGTGCTCCCTCTCT
>NW_011395200.1:0-504 GCF_000754665.1 Bison bison bison | reverse complement strand
GGGCTGCCGTCCATGGGGTCACACAGAGTCAGACACGACTGAAGCGACTTAGCAGCAGCAGCAGCAGCACCATACTTCTAATAGGGCTTCCCTCATAGCTCAGTCGGTAAAGAATTTGCTTCAGTGAAGGAGACCCAGGTTCAACTCTTGGATCGGGAAGACTCCTGAATCTTGGGTCTGGAAGAATCCTGGAAAGAATTCCTGGGTCGGAAAGATCCCCTGGAGAAGGAAATGGCAACCCATTCCAGTACTCTTGCCTGGAGAACTCCATGGACAGAGGAGCCTGGCAGGCTACAGTTCATGGGGTAGCAAGGGTTGGACATGACTTAGCAACTAAACCACCATATTTCTATTGGTAAGGTTTATGCTGTTAACCTTAAGTTTATAGTGAGTAAGACATATGTTACCTGTTTCTATACACAGTTGAGCTAGCTGTTTACTAATCCTCATACAAAGCTGAAACATAATTTGATTGTCAGAATTTTAAAAACAACTTCTAGCCAA
>NW_011395199.1:0-693 GCF_000754665.1 Bison bison bison | reverse complement strand
GCGAAGGAAAGCTGGGGATTGCTCTCGAGTGACTGCAGGGCCAATAGACCTCATCTAGGCTTGTGTCCAGAAGCCAATGTTCCTCTCCCGGGGCGACCAGGATCTCGGGGTTGCATTCCAGACGAACCCGGGGAGACAGGCATTCATCGCGAGTGGAAGAAAAGAACCCCGCTCTGCTCTCGAGTCGCGACGGGTATCTCTTGGAGCTCACTGGGTGGACTAAAGGGAGTCAACCCTCCTGAGGCGTTTGGAGAGAGGTCGCGAGGTTGGCCTCTAGGCCATGCAGGAGACGAAGGGCCTCATCTCCGCGATGACGGGGGAGTCTCGGGGTGGTTCTCGAGCGGCGGCCCCAGGGTACGGATTCTCACGAGATACGACGGCGAGGTCAGTGAGCCTCTCGTGGGGCGCCAGGGAAGTCGGGTCTCCATGCGAGTGGCGAGGGGGAGCGCGTCGTTGCTCTCGAGTCATGGTAGGGGAATCTGGCCTCGAGACGTGTTGAAGAAGGTCTCTCGAGGTCTTTCTCGGGTTGAGGCAGGAAACCCTGGCTTCCCTCGACTTGTGCAGGTGACCTCAGGGGGCTTCTCATGGTGGCTCTGAGAAGTCAGGGAAACTGGAGGTGGGAGGGGCCTCTCGGGACTCCACGGGGTTTGGTGCATTGGAAGAGGGCCTCATCTCCAGTTGAGGCAGGAAGCT
>NW_011395198.1:0-636 GCF_000754665.1 Bison bison bison | reverse complement strand
AAATATCAGGATGTCTTCAGTAGATGACTGTGTAAACAAATTGGGATACATCCAAAGTGAAGGGGAGCAAATGCTACCCCAAAATATACCACTTCAGCATGAGAATTAGTTGGACCTAATTAACTTTTAAGAGGACACATGATCATCTTTGAAATCCAAGTTCAAGACGGCTCTTCTGTGAGTCACATTTACCAGAGAAATCTCATTTCAAAGGAATCCTCTGTATATACCAGATAGAAGGATGACAGACAGTCTTGTGAAACTTTTTTTTTTTAATCAATAGGGAAAGCTAAGACATACATCTCTACAACAACCATATCCTTCCTTTCCTTTGGTTTTATTGTTTAATGTTTAATTGTTTTTTTTTTTATTTGTCTGCTCCAGGTGGACCTTCGTTGAGGCAAGCCAGATATTTAGCTACAGCATGCAAACTCTTCGTTGTGGCATGGGACATCTAGTTCTCGGATCAGGGAATGAACCTGGGCCTCCTTCTTTGGGAGTGTCCAGTATTAGCCACTGGACCACCAGGAAGCCCCTGTTTTGTGTTTAGATGAAGATGGTATCTAAGGTGATATCTTGGGCCACTTCAGTCACTGACTCAGTTTCCTGAGTTTCTCCAAAGCATGCACAAGGTAC
>NW_011395197.1:0-508 GCF_000754665.1 Bison bison bison | reverse complement strand
CTTTCAAGGAGCAAGCGTCTTTTAATTTCATGGCTGCAATCACCATCCGCAGTGATTTTGGAGCCCCAAAAAATAAAGTGTGACACTGTTTCCACTGTTTTCCCATCTATTTCCCATGAAGTGATGGGACCAGATGCCATGATGTTAGTTTTCTGAATGTTGAGTTTTAAGCCAACTTTTTCACTCTCCTCGTTCACCTTCATCAAGAGGTTCTTGAGTTCTTCTTTGCTTTCTGCCATAAGGGTGGTGTCATCTGCATATCTGAGGTTATTGATATTTTCCCAGCAAACTTAATTCCAGGTTGTGCTTCATCCAGCCCGGCATTTCTCATGATGTATTCTGCACAGAAGTTAAATATTCAGGGTCACAATATACAGCCTTGACATACTCATTTTCCTATTTGGAACTAGGCACGTTACCTCCTGATAAAAAAATGAGGCAATATACACTAAAACTTGATGTTAAGACCATGCATAAATGTTAACAAGAGAAGGGACAAAAAAGAACA
>NW_011395196.1:0-540 GCF_000754665.1 Bison bison bison | reverse complement strand
GGAGGGTCGACTCCCCTGCTTTGTCTGGAAGGGGTTCCCGACCTTCTGGTCGCACCTCAGGATGAGGCCGGTCTCACGAAGACATTCCAGACGTGGCCTCGTGGGTGGTTCCACATTCCGTAGGACCCCGATTTCCCGGTCCCCTCTTGATAAGAACCCGATGCCCGGACACCTCTCCGAACTCCACCCTGTGAATGAAGTCAACACGAAGGGGCAGGTTTTCCGTGCTTCGTTCGGAAAAAACCCCAGATTCCAAATACAGCTCGACAAGCGGCCTCTCTCCCCGGGGACATCTCGAGAGGCAAGCGGAGTTCCATGCCTCAACCCAAGACGAGGCCTGACTCTCCTGTCCCCAGTCTGCAGGGACCCTGCGATCGGAGTCTGAAATCAGAGGTACCCTGCGGTTCCTGCCTCAACTGGAGATGAGGCCCTCTTCCAATGCATCAAGCCCCGTGGTGTCCCGAGAGGCCCCTCCCACCTCCAGTTTCCCTGGCTTCTCAGAGCCACCATGAGAAGCCCCCTGAGGTCACCTGCACAAGT
>NW_011395195.1:0-655 GCF_000754665.1 Bison bison bison | reverse complement strand
AATAAAAAGGGGAGATGCCGGGAGCCGGCATATTGCATATTGAGTGCATATTGCATATTGAGTGCAGCACTTTCCACAGCATCATCTTTCAGGATCTGGAATAGCTCAACTGGAATTCTATCACTGCCGGGAGCCAGCGTGAGGAACTCCGCCCATGACAAAGGTCGTGAGGAAGGAGGCTTGGCATACGCAAAGGTGGGATCGAGCTTCAGGAGTCCCCCTGGAAATTCTCGAGCATCTAGCCCAAAACCAGAGTCTGCCTACTTTCTGCTTTGTGCTTTCACCTACACCTCTGACTTTACGGGGGGCTGTCCCCCATTACCTCTCTCTGAAAAAAGAGTTAGCTTACAGCTCCAGTTAATAATTCCTGGGTGTGACAGTGTTTAACCTACAAACTCCTTTGGAAATCCTCTAGCCTGCCTGAATAGGTTTTTCCGGCCACATGTGATTGTTCAGAGCCTCCCAACTGCTAGAGGCATGAGATGTTCTAAACTGTCTAAACACAGATTCTTTTGAGTAGTTAAAAGTTGATTAGAAATTGTATTGGTGAAGGGATTTTCACTTGGTGGGCCAATGTTTGCTGCTAAGTTTCCATATCCCTTACCTGCTGTGTCCCTGGCAGTGTATTGATTAGTAGCATTGGTGTAAGTAGTAG
>NW_011395194.1:0-703 GCF_000754665.1 Bison bison bison | reverse complement strand
CATGTGCAGGTGAAGCTCTCTCCTTTTCGAGAGATGGTTAAATGCAAAATCTTGATTCAACACATATGACTTTTGTGCACTTTCTTTCAAATCTCCATGAGAAAACCCTAAGGCGTCCAGGAAGAAAGGAGTAGAGGGGCAGCCAAAAGGGCAACTTTCCCCTTGGTGCCATCTCAACCAGCTGCTTAGTTCCTTCATCTCAAGGACTATCATCTGGGCTTCTCTGGTTTGTCTGATTCTTGTTTCGGGGACCGTTTCTCGTCACAAGGCTGTCAACAGTGGGGTTGGGGTGTGTGTGTGGGGGGGGGGGAGTGGGAGACCTTCTTTCCATTCCACATGCACCCAGTGGACAATCCAGGCCCTGCCCACTGCATTGAGTGTGCAGCAACAATATCAACGGTAATGCCGGTGAACAATGCGTATTCCTGGAATCCACTCCGTTGGCTACTGACTGTGTGTGCTGGTGGTCTGGAACCTAGACCTGGAAGCTTTCTGGATGATTGCAAATGACACCAAAGTCTGAGGACGATGGAAGATCTTCACATTTCTGCAAGAGCCGCACACCTCCAGAAGGAACCACAAGACTTGCCTGAAATGGTCAAGGTATAAGTCTTGGACTCAACGTTGGAAGGTCTCCACCTTTGCTATGGAAGTCAAACGATCTTTCTTTGAAATGAAAATGGAGCATACTGAACGTTCACAG
>NW_011395193.1:0-513 GCF_000754665.1 Bison bison bison | reverse complement strand
TATTAGTTTGGAATGGATACACAGATCACATTAGTGAAAATGGAAAGGTGTGGATCAAGAAAAACTCACAGGTGTGGATATCCTGAGCAAGCAGATTCTTCTGAACTCACTACCATGTTTAATTTTTAGAATGTGTGTATCTCACAGTAAACAATCTTTTCCTAGTGGAAAGCTAGGGGAAATATGCTTCCTATTTAGTTAGCTATATCTATTTAATAACCATTCTCTGAACCTCTGTATATATATCAGTCTGTTAAACAGGCACTGGGAATATAAAAGCTGTGAGTTTTTTGTCTTCAGTGAATAATGCAATAAAGATAAATGATTTGTAAGTGACTAAATTCAATGGAAATGAGATTAAAGCAGGGGATGATAAATATTAACACGTAAATTTACATTTTACAAAGGACTTTCTCATCTGTTAACTTGACCAACACATCAACCCCATATGTATCTTCTCATTCTCTATAGTGAGCATTGGCTTTATTTTCTAGTTGCTTCACAACTTGGAAT
>NW_011395192.1:0-568 GCF_000754665.1 Bison bison bison | reverse complement strand
GGCAAAATCCAAAAGTTTGATGTTGAACTGGCTGGAGCCCCAGTACAAAGTTAGAATAAGAAGCACGTTAAAATTGACTTCCTGGTCTCATGATCTCAATATTTAAGCATTAAGTATGATGTAGACTTTTTGTAGATACACTTTACCAAACTGAGGAAGTTCCCTTCTTAGTTTCTTGAGAGTCTGTATTTCTTGAGAGTCTGTATTTTATAATTGTTTAATTTCATTAAATGTTTCTTTTACATCTGACGAAGTGATAATGTAGTTTTTTCCCTGCAGGTGAAATACATTGATTTGGAAATGTTAAACTGAACTTGCATTCCTGAAATGAACTCCACTTGGTCATTACATATTGTCCTTTTTAACAAATTGCTGGATTCGATTTGTAATTTTTTTCTAGCACTTTGGAGTTAATGTTCATGGGAGATATTAAACTTTAATTTTCATCTTGTAATTTCCTTGTTAGATTTAGATTTTAAGGCTATGATGGCCTCATAAAATAAGTTTGTGAGTGTTTCTGTTGTTTCTGTTCTTTGGAAAGTTTGAAGTTTAAAGTTTAAAGTTTAAA
>NW_011395191.1:0-545 GCF_000754665.1 Bison bison bison | reverse complement strand
TGAAAAATGATGCTGTGGAAAGTGCTGCACTCAATATGCAATATGCAATATGCACTCAATATGCAATATGCCGGCTCACGGGCAGTAGGGGAATCTGGCCTCGAGACGTGATGAAGAAGGTCTCTCGAGGTCTTTCTCGGGTTGAGGCGGGAAACCCTGGTGTCCCTCGACTTGTGCAGGTGACCTCAGGGCGCTTCTCATGGTGGCTCTGAGAAATAAGGGAAACTGGAGGTGGGAGGGGCCTCTCGGGACTCCACTGGGTTTGGTGCATTGGAAGAGGGCCTCTTCTCCAGTTGAGGCAGGAACCTCAGGGTTCCTCTGATTTCAGACTCCGATCCCAGTGTCCCTGCAGACTTGGGACTGGAGAGTCAGGCCTCGTCTTGGGTTGAGGCATGGAACTCCGCTTGCCTCTCGAGGTGTTCCTGGGGAGACAGGCCACTTGCCGAGCAGTATTTGGAACCTGGGGATCTTTTCCCGACGATGCACGGGCGAGTCACTGCCCCTTCGTTCATAGGGTGGAGTTCGAAGAGGTGTCCGGGCATCGG
>NW_011395190.1:0-865 GCF_000754665.1 Bison bison bison | reverse complement strand
CGAGACACCTGCCGGCTCCTCTGCCTGATAATCGCCAGCTGAGCCTCGCGACACCTGCCCACTCATCTGCTTGATAATCGCCAGCTGAGCCGCGAGACACCTGCCTGATCTTCTGCTTGATAATCGCCAGTTGAACCCCGCGAACCCTGCCCGCTCATCTGCCTGATAATCGCCAGCTGGGCCTCGCGACACCTGCCCGCTCATCTGCTTGATAATCGCCAGCTGAGCCACACGACACCTGCCCGCTCATCTGCTTGATAATCTTCAGCTTAGCCGGGTGACACCTGTCCGCCCATCTGCCTGATAATCGCCAGCTGACCGTGCGACACCTGCCCACACATCTGCTTGATAATCGCCAGCTGAGCCACACGACACCTTCCCGCTCATCTGCTTGATAATCGTCAGCTGAGCCGTGCGACACTTGCCCGCTCATCTGTTTGATAATCGCCAGCTAAGCCGGGTGACATCTGTCCGCGCATCTGCCTGATAATCGTCAGCTGAGCCGTGCGACACCTGCCGGCTCCTCTGCCTGATAATCGCCAGCTGAGCCGCGAGACACCTGCCGGCTCCTCTGCCTGATAATTGCCAGCTGAGCCTCGCGACACCTGCCTGCTCATCTGCTTGATAATCGCCAGCTGAGCCTCGCGACATCTGCCCGCTCATATGCTTGATAATCGCCAGCTCAGCCGCGCAGCACCTGCCCGCTCATCTGCTTGATAATCGCCAGCTGAGTCACATGACACCTGCCAGCTCACCTGCTTGATAATCGCCAGGTGAGCACCGCGACACATGCCCGCTCATATGCTTGATAATCGCCAGCTCAGCCGCGCAGCACCTGCCCGCTTATCTGCTTGATAATCGCCAT
>NW_011395189.1:0-741 GCF_000754665.1 Bison bison bison | reverse complement strand
ACAGGTAGAGTTCAGGCCTCGTCTTGGGTTGAGGCATGGAACTCCGCTTGCCTTTCGAGGTGTCCCGGGAGAGAGGCCACTTGTCGAGCTGTATTTGGAACCTGGGGGTTTTTACCGGACGACGCACGGGTCAAGTCTACTGCCCCTTCGTGTTGACTTCCATTCACAGGGTGGAGTTCGGAGAGGTGTCCGGGTCATCGGGTTCTTATCAAGAGGGGACCGGGAAATCGGGGTGCTTCGCAACGTGGTAGCACCCACGAGGCCACGTCTGGAATGTCGTTCGTGAGACCGGCCTCATCCTGAGGTGCGACCGGAAGGTCGGGAACCCCTTCCAGACAAAGACAGGGGAGTCGACCCTCCTGTGGAGATCAGGAGGGTAGAAGGGGCTCAGAGGAAGTGGTGCCGGAAAACCTCGTTGTTCCTCTCCAGGGAGACTGGGATGCCGGGGAACTTTGTGGGGGCGCATCAAGGGTGCCAAGTACCGTTTCGACCTCCAATTCCTCACGTGGGACTTCTCCTGAGGCGCTGTAGCGGGAAAGGGCTTCATCTTGCGATGACGGGGGAACCAAGTGGTTTTTCTCGAGTTGCGGCGGGATTCTCGAGTTACGACGGGGAATTCAGGATGCCTCTTGTGTTGGCCCAGGGAAGTCCAATCTTCCATTCGAGTTGCGGAGGAAAGCTGGGGATTGCTCTCGAGTGACTGCAGGGCCAATAGACCTCATCTAGGCTTGTGTCCAGAAG
>NW_011395188.1:0-572 GCF_000754665.1 Bison bison bison | reverse complement strand
GCTTTCTGGGCACAAACGGAGCAACACTCTGGCTGTGGAGCCGCGTCCGCAAGCCAGGGGCACCGGGACACTGATTCCCTCCGTGCGGCGCTCAGTCTGGGCGGGGAAGCACCAGCTTGGGAATGCAGCCTGGGGCGCTTCCTTTCCCTCGGAAAGAGCTCTCCCTGCGGGAGGCTTTGGCAGTGTGCACACCCCCAGCCCCTAAGCCCTCTGCAAGGACGCCTGGCTCCTAGGTCCGAAGGGAAGGCGAGAGCTGAGCTGAGGCACCAGTCAGGCACCAGTCACGTCTCCCACACTCCCGCAGCCTGCTCCTTCCCGGGCGCGAACGGCAGAAGCTGGGCAGGGCTTGGGGAGGCTCGCCCAGGCCAGAGCAGCCTCTCGGCCGGGGCTCTGTGCTATCGCGCCTGGGCGCAGAGCTGGAGCTCCGCCGGTGTGGAAGCTCACTCGGTCCTTCCCAGTAACAGGCTTGCAAGCACCCGCCGGCAGCCAGCCTCTTCTCTCCCGCGTTCCGGGCATTGGGCTCCAAACCTGGGACCAAAGTACTGCCCGGAGCTCACTGATCATGGGCTGGT
>NW_011395187.1:0-524 GCF_000754665.1 Bison bison bison | reverse complement strand
ACCAGACCAAACACACTGGTCTACACCTTGCTTTTTTAAATTAACAACTTAGCCTGGATACCTTTCCAAATCAGAATGTGGTAATTTTCCTTATTCTTTTTTATTCATTGGGTAGATGTATTATTTATCAGTACCTTTTTTAAGGGACACTTGAATGTAGAGTTTTTTGCTACTAAGCTGCAATGAATAACTTCACACATGGGCCATTTAATACATGTATGGGCATATTTGTGATTGGGTAGCTAAAAGGTATTTGTGAATTAAAGAATAAATGCACCTATAATTTTGGTAAATAGTGTCAGATTCCCATCTGTGGGTTCTGCCATTATCTTTCTTTATAGCCTCACTAACAAAACAGGTTGCCAATGTTTTAGACTCCGCTAAGCCTGATGGTTAAGAGATAAATCAATTAGTTTTTTGTTTTTTGATTTATTTTTAATTGGCGGACAATTGCTACAATATTGTGTTGGTCTCTGCCGTACATCAACATAAATCAGCCATAGGTGTACATATGTCCCCTCCCT
>NW_011395186.1:0-504 GCF_000754665.1 Bison bison bison | reverse complement strand
CTAACAGCCTCTTGGCAGGCCATTCTTAATTCAGTCACTGTGTGTTTACAGGCATTCAGCATCTCACAGTGCCTAGAGTTTGTCCACCTGCACTACCCAGGCGCTCTTTTTCATGCTTTCCCAGTCCTTCTGGGCATTCAGAATCACTTTCTGGCGCTCATGTTTCAAGTCAATCACCTCTTCCTTTTTATTTGCCTGATTAATTTTGAACGTGAAGTATTCGTATTTTATACCTTTTTCCTGACTCAGGTCAATGCTTCTTCTCATTGTGTTTACTCCAGAAGGCCCAGAATGCAAGATCAGTTATAGCACTTGTGCAGCACCCAAAACAGCGCTTGCCAGTGCAAGAGGGAGAGTGAACCTTTACCGTCTGTGCTCCACACTGTTCCTTTTAGTTCTATTTTTCCCCAAATACGTCACTGTCTTTTTTCATTTAAGTACACTAAAAAACTGTTTTAGCTAATCTTTTACACGTAACTCTAACAACTCCCTAATCCAGTATTT
>NW_011395185.1:0-530 GCF_000754665.1 Bison bison bison | reverse complement strand
ACTAGCTTTGTTCGTAGTGATGCTTTCTAAGGCCACTGGACTTCACATTCCAGGATGTCTGGCTCTAGGTCAGTGATCACACCATCGTGATTTATCTGGGTCGTGAAGTATCTTTTTTTTGTTACAGTTCTTCTGTGTATTCTTGCCATCTCTTCTTAATATCTTCTGCTTCTGTTAGGTCCATACCATTTCTGTCCTTTATCGAGCCCATCTTTGCATGAAATGTTCCCTTGGTATCTCTAATTTTCTTGAAGAGATCTCTAGTCTTTCCCATTCTGTTGTTTTCCTCTATTTCTTTGCATTGATCGCTGAAGAAGGCTTTCTTGTCTCTTCTTGCTATTCTTTGGAACTCTGCATTCAGAGGCTTATATCTTTCCTTTTCTCCTTTGCTTTTCGCTTCTCTTCTTTTCACAGCTATTTGTAAGGCCTCCCCAGACAGCCATTGCTTTTTAGCATTTCTTTTCCATGGGGATGGTCTTGATCCTGTCTCCTGTACAGTGTCATGAACCTCAGTCCATAGCTCATCAGGC
>NW_011395184.1:0-943 GCF_000754665.1 Bison bison bison | reverse complement strand
GTTGGTGGGAGCTTGTTAGTTCCTTGTTCCTTACCCGGACCTCCTGTGATAAGTGTTTTCTCTCCTCTGCGGCCTGGTAAGGGTGGGTGGTCATTGGCATCCCAAAGGTGGCTAGAAGTCAATGATTTAGGCAGGCTTGTGAATAGATATGGGAGAAGGCAATGGCACCCCACTCCAGTACTCTTGCCCGGAAAATCTCATGGACGGAAGAGCCTGGTAGGCTGCAGTCCATGGGGTCGCTCAGAGTCGGGCACGACTGAGCGACTTCACTTTCACATTTCACTTTCATGCATTGGAGGAGGACATGGCAACCCACTCCAGTGTTCTTGCCTGGAGAACCCCAGGGACTGCGGGGCCTGGTGGGCTGCCGTCCATGGGGTCACACACACTCGGACACGACTGAAACGACTTCGCAGCAGCAGCAGCAGCAGCAGCAGCAGCAGTGCATAGATATCAAAAGGGTTTCGAACAGTCAGGTAGGATCACACAAGTCACCGTGAAGCAATACTTCTCCACTTAGCCAAAGCTAACAAAGATTTCTGTTCTAGGTCAACCTAGAAGAGATCACGAAAGAGGTAAAGAACTTAAATCCATTAGCAAAGGCAGTTCAACCTCTACAAGAAACCTTGTGCTAGGCACAACACTCTTTTCTGGGGTCCACTTTCCCTACAACCTCCTTATCCCATTCTGTACCCATTCCTTTGCTTCTCCCATCCTGAACTGCCACCCGGAAGAAGACGACGTCGTTTCCTTCAGAAATGCGATTTCATGCCACATACCTTCTTTAATACCAAGTCATACATTTCCTTCAGCAACCAAGAACTGACTTTTATATTGGCATTCGACAGATTGGTGAACATACCTATCAGTGATAGTAGCGCCCCTCCCCTCCCCCGCACGCACGCACGCACGTACACACACACACACACACACACACACACAC
>NW_011395183.1:3663-4169 GCF_000754665.1 Bison bison bison | reverse complement strand
TTTGACGTGCCACGCTGATTACAGGTGGATATGCGTGACATCTTTGAAGGTAAACGAGACAGATTATGAATGGGAAAAAATTAAAAATCATATCTCAGGTGTTTGGAACAGTTCTGATATTGGCCTGGACTTAGGGAAACTTCATAATCAAATACAGACCTTGGAACACTCTCAACTGGATTTTACCGCCACTGGAGCAGCTAATGACTTTTTTCACACCATCTCTAACTTTATTTCTGGAAAAAATATTCTGTCTAATATCCCTAGTTTCTAATTCTACTTCTCATAATCATTCTTCCTTGTATTGTAAGAATTCTTCGGCAGAGCATTCAGAGGCTCGCGACTGAGCTGCATCTGGCTGTTTTAAGAATAAAAAAGGGGGGATGTTGGGGGCCAGAGTGAGGTACTCTGCCCGTGACAAAGGTCATGAGGAAGGAGGCTCGACATACGCAAAGGCGGGATCGAGCCTCAGGAGTCCCCCTGGAAATCCTCGAGCGTCTACCCCC
>NW_011395183.1:0-424 GCF_000754665.1 Bison bison bison | reverse complement strand
GTGAGAGGCACGAGATGCTTTAAACCCTCTAAAAACAGGTTCTTTAGAGAAGTTAGAAAACTATAAGTATAGTGAGTGGGCTAATTAGAAATTGTGTTGATGAAGGGTTTTTCATTTGTTGAGCCAATGTTTGTTGCTAAGTCTCCATATCCCCTGCCCTTACACACATTAATGAATATATAGAAGAAATAAGTATTAACCTTTGATATTAATCACGTTAGACCTTAGGCTAAGTAAATTCTTTCCTTAACTAAAACCCACTACACCCTCACCCTGTAGGAATGTAACTTTACTTGGGTGGCATCTGTTTTGAGAATAATCAGCCCTGGAGAGATAAGTGTCCTGATTGACTGACCGCTGTCACAAGGAGAGGGTCGTAAATTGTCAGCAGGCCCCCCTGGCCAGAAGATGATGTAACACCCCT
>NW_011395182.1:0-592 GCF_000754665.1 Bison bison bison | reverse complement strand
ATTTGCTGGGGCCTGTGTCATGTCTTCATGCCTCAGTCAGTCACTGTGGCCAGGGAAGAGATATCCTAATTGAGCAGATTGGATTGCGGTCTGACTCGATGCGCCATATGATTGACCAGCTCAGAAAGAGTTGAGTGGTGGTGGTGGGAAAAACAGTGGTGGGTAAAGAGCAACCCAAATCTTCTACAGCATCCTGAAGTACAAAAGATACTGTCACCCAAAATATATCCCCCTTTTGTATACTTCAAGTGAAATGATTTGAGTATGCTGCTGCTGCTGCTGCTAAGTCACTTCAGTCGTGTCCGATTCTGTGCACCCCATAGACGGCAGCCCACCAGGCACCCCCGTCCCTGGGATTCTCCAGGCAAGAACACTGGAGTGGGTTGCCATTTCCTTCTCCAGTGCATGAAAGTGAAAAGTAAAAGGGAAGTCACTCAGTCGTGTCCAACTCTTAGCGACCCCATGGACTGCAGCCCACCAGGATCCTCCATCCATGGGATTTTCCAGGCAAGAGTACTGGAGTGGGGTGCCATTGCCTTCTCTGTGATTTGAGTATGTGATGAGGCGATAACAGTGTGAAACCAAAATGAAT
>NW_011395181.1:0-542 GCF_000754665.1 Bison bison bison | reverse complement strand
GAAAGAACAAACTTATTAACTCAAGAGTCTTATGTTGCTAATACCAAGGCTACCGCTTATTTTTCTTGCATTCCAATATATTAGCTAATGCACTCCCAGGTGCAAATTGGGTAAAGGACAAGGAAACTCAGAAGGAAACATTGGCTCAACAATGCAGTATTATTCTAATAATGCTGTTTTATCACTCAAAGGTTATACTTGGGTTTTGTTGTGAACAATCATGTGCGTTAAATACAAGAGTATGAATAGACCTGCCAAGCAAGCTAAAATAGTAACAAAGGGGTTAGAATTAAAATGCTCCTTTCAAGCCCAGGAGACTTATTAACTAGAGCCTTAAGTTGATTTTCTTCAGAGAATGATTGTCAGGGAGAGCACCCTGTTAATGTCAGAAGAACTGATGAAAGGCATACTATAGTAAACAGTAGACAGACAGATTTTGGTTTGGGGGAAGATGCTTGAGCAGGTCCAGGGAATCCCTCGAGTCCTGATCCGCCTTTGCCTGTCAGATATTCTCTGCATGACTTTTGTCATGCATGGGGTCT
>NW_011395180.1:0-532 GCF_000754665.1 Bison bison bison | reverse complement strand
AGATGAGCAGGCAGGTGACGCGCGGCTCAGCTGGCGATTATCAAGCAGATGAGCAAGCAGGTGTCGCGTGGCTCAGCTGCCGATTATAAGGCAGATGAGCGGACCACTGTCACCGGTCTAAGCTGGCGATTATCAGTCAGATGAGCGGGCAGGTGTCGCGAGGCTAAGCTGGCGATTATCAGGCAGAGGAGCGGGCAGGTGACGCGCGGCTCAGCTGGCGATTATCAAGCAGAAGAGCGAGCAGGTGTCGCACGGTTCAAATGGCGATTAGCAAGCAGATGAGCGGGCAGGTGTCGAGAGGCTCAACTGGCGATTATCAAGCAGATGAGCGGGCAGGTGTCGCGCGGCTCAGCTGGCGATTATCAAGCATATGAGCGGGCAGTTGTCATCAGGCCTAGCTGGCGATTATCAAGCAGATGAGCGGGCAGGTGTCGTGCGGCTCACCTGGCGATTATCAAGCAGATGAGCAAGCAGGAGTCGCGCGGCTCAGCTGGCGATTATCAAGCAGATGAAAGGGCAGGTGTCTCGAGGC
>NW_011395179.1:0-789 GCF_000754665.1 Bison bison bison | reverse complement strand
CGAGTCACTGCCCTTCGTGTTGACTTCATCACGAGGGTGGAGTTCGGAGAGGTGTCCGGGCATCAGGTTCTTACCAAGAGGGGACCGGGAAATCGGGGTGCTTCGCAATGTGGAAGCACCCACGAGGCCACGTCTGGAATGTCGTCGTGAGACCGGCCTCATCCTGAGGTGCGACCGGAAGGTCGGGAACCCCTTCCAGACAAAGCAGGGGAGTCGACCCTCCTGTGGAGATCAGGAGGGTAGAAGGGGCTCAGAGGAAGTGGTGCCGGAAAACCTCGGTGTTCCTCTCCAGGCAGACCGGGATGCCGGGGAACTATGTGGGGGCGCATCAAGGGTGCCAAGTACCGTTTCGACCTCCAATTCCTAACGTGGGACTTCTCCTGAGACGCTGTAGCGGGAAAGGGCTTCATCTTGCGATGACGGGGGAACCACGTGGTTTTTCTCGAGTTGCGGCGGGATTCTCGAGTTACGACGGGGAATTCGGGATGCCTCTTGTGTTGGCCCAAGGAAGTCAAATCTTCCATTCGAGTTGCGAAGGAAAGCTGGGGATTGCTCTCGAGTGACTGCAGGGCCAATAGACCTCATCTGGGCTTGTGTCCAGAAGCCAATGTTCCTCTCCAGGGGCGACCGGGATCTCGGGGTTGCATTCCAGACGCACCCGGGGAGACAGGCATTCATCTCGAGTGGAAGCAAAGAACCCCGCTACTGCTCTCGAGTCGCGACGGGTATCTCTTGGAGCTCACTGGGTGGACTAAAGGGAGTCAAGCCTCCTGAGGCGTTTGGAGAGAG
>NW_011395178.1:0-610 GCF_000754665.1 Bison bison bison | reverse complement strand
TTTTCCGGCACCACTTCCTCTGAGCCCCTTCTACCCTCCTGATCTCGACAGGAGGGTCGACTCCCCTGATTTGTCTGGAAGCGGTTCCCGAACTTCCGGTCGCACCTCAGGATGAGGCTGGTCTCACGACGACATTCCAGACGTGGCCTCGTGGGTGGTTCCACATTGCGAAGGACCCCGATTTCCCGGTCCCCTCTTGGCAAGAACCCGATGCTCGGACACCTCTCCGAACGCCACCCTGTGAATGAAGTCAACACGAAGGGGCAGTGACTCGCCCGTGCATCGTCCGGAAAAAACCCCCAGGTTCCAAATACAGCTCGACAAGTGGCCTCTCTCCCCGGGACACCTCGAGAGGCAAGCGGAGTTCCATGCCTCAACCCAAGACGAGGCCTAACTCTCCTGTCCCCAGTCTGCAGGGACCCTGGGATCCGAGTCTGATATCAGAGGAACCCTGAGCTTCCTGCCTCAACTGGAGATGAGGCCCTCTTCCAATGTACCAAACCCCGTGGAGTCCCGAGAGGGCCCTCCCACCTCCAGTTTCCCTGACTTCTCAGAGCCACCATGAGAAGCCCCTTGAGGTCACCTGCACTAGTCGAGGGAAGCCAGGGTT
>NW_011395177.1:0-802 GCF_000754665.1 Bison bison bison | reverse complement strand
GTCAATATGAAATATCTAGTAGTTTTGTTTTTGCTCCTCTACTGTAGACATGTCTAAGAGTCATCAACATGAAGCACAAAATGTTCATAGTGCCTTGGTTTGTTCTAAGGTAAAAATTGCTATATCGTTATATCTGTCACAAGCTTGTCAACAAGAAAGTACCTCGAAAGAACAGGAACAAAACGAAAATTAAATGTGATATGAGCTTTTAGATAAACTATGAACACTAATTACACTCGAAAATATCTGCCTATGAGAGTCTTGATTGAAGGCAGAGGAGAAGGGGACGACAGAGGCTAAGATGGTTGGATGGCATCACTGATTCGATGGACATGAGTTTGAGCAAGCCCCTGGAGTTGGTGATGGACACGGAAGCCCAGCGTCCTGCAGGCCACGGGGTCCCAAAGAGTCAGACACGACTGAGCCACTGAACTGAACTGAACATACAATCGTTTCTCCAGGTGTTTTGGTTACCCGAGTTTCTATCCTGTGCTAAACTAAGTGACGAAAGTGTACTGAAGAGCTGGGTCATTTCCAAATAAATAAAGTTCTGAAACTTCACGCCTTGAAAGGACCTCCCTTTTACACAGAAACAAAAGAGATTTTTGACTATCCAATAATAGTGTCTGGCACCATCCTGACTTGTGAAACGTAAGAAAGCTAATTTTTTTTTGTTTGTTTGGTTCTGATCTTGGGTGTGTGTGTGTGTGTGTGTGCGTGCGTGCGTGCGGGGGAGGGGAGGGGCGCTACTATCACTGATAGGTATGTTCACCAATCTGTCGAATGCCAATATAAAAGTCAG
>NW_011395176.1:0-590 GCF_000754665.1 Bison bison bison | reverse complement strand
CGCCGCAACTCGAGAAAAACCACGTGGTTCCCCCGTCATCGCAAGATGCAGCCCTTTCCCGCTCCAGCGTCTCAGGAGAAGTCCCACGTGAGGAACTGGAGGTCGAAGCGGTACTTGGCACCCTTGATGCGCCCCCACAAATTTCCCCGGCATCCCGGTCTCCCTGGAGAGGAACACTGAGGTTTTCCGGTACCACTTCCTCTGAGACCCTTCTACCCTCCTGATCTCGACAGGAGGGTCGACTCCCCTGCTTTGTCTGGAAGGGGTTCCCGACCTTCCGGTCGCACCTCAGGATGAGGCCGGTCTCACGACGACATTCCAGACGTGGCCTCGTGGGTGCTTCCACGTTGCGAAGCACCCCGATTTCCCGGTCCCCTCTTGATAAGAACCCGATGCCCGGACACCTCTCCGAACTCCACCCTGTGAATGAAGTCAACACGAAGGGGCAGTGACTCGCCCGTGCGTCGTCCGGAAAAAACCCCAGGTTCCAAATACAGCTCGACAAGTGGCCTCTCTCACAGGGGACACCTCGAGAGGCAAGCGGAGTTCCATGCCTCAACCCCAAGACGAGGCCTGACTCTCCTGTCCCC
>NW_011395175.1:0-646 GCF_000754665.1 Bison bison bison | reverse complement strand
GAGGATGAGATGGCTGGATGGCATCACCCACTCAATGGACTTGAGTTGGAGTGAACTCCAGGAGTTGGTGATGGACAGGGAGGCCTGGCGTGCTGCAATTCATGGGGTCACAAAGAGTCAGACACAACTGAGCGACTGAACTGAACTGAACTGATATAGTATTTGAGATCAGAATGGAGATTTTACCACAAAAACCTGGAAATCTTATATTTCATACAAAGAACGGGTTCTGCAGCTACAGAAACACCTATGTTTCCTGTTTACCTGTTTCCTGTGTCTTGAATATTAATTTGTGTCTGTATATGTGAGATTGTTGACTCTTTTCTGTATGTTTTTCTGCGTGGTTGTGTGTTCTTCCACAGTTGATGAAGAGATGAAGCTGACAGATCACAAGATGTGTAAGAAGAAGAAGGATCTCTCTTCATTTCCAAGACAAACCATTCAACAGCACAGTAAACCAAGTCTGTGTCCTGACCAGTTATGCTGAAGTAGCTGAAGTGGAACATTTGTATGAAAACTTGAAAGACCATCTAGAACTAACATCCAAAAAAAGACATCATTTTCCCCATAGAGGAATGGAATGCAAATGTAGAAAATCAAGAGATACCTGGAATAACAGACAAATTTGGCATTGGAGTGCAAAAGG
>NW_011395174.1:0-555 GCF_000754665.1 Bison bison bison | reverse complement strand
ACAAAGCATAGAGATAGCCTAAGGGAGTGAAGGTTCTCCAGGACAACATGGCGACTGCAGAGAAAATCTGGTGGGGGTGGTCCTGAGCATGGTGCCTTAAACTCTGCTGCTAAGTCGCTTCAGTCGTGTCTGACTCTGTGCGACCCCAAAGACGGCAGCCCACCAGGCTCCGCCGTCCCTGGGATTGTCCAGGCAAGAACACTGGAGTGGGTTGCCTTAAACTCTAGGTATTATAAAATGGAGCAATTGCCTCAAGTACTTGAAGGTGATTAATACACACTCCTGCTGCTGCTGCTGCTAAGTCGCGTCAGTCGTGTCCGACTCTGTGGGACCCCACAGACAGCAGCCCACCAGGCTGCTCTGTCCCTGGGATTCTCCAGGCAAGAATACTGGAGTGGGTTGCCACGCCCTGCTCCAGGGGATCTTCCAGACCCAGGGGTCTAATTCACATTTACTCACGTCTCAAGCATTGGCAGGTGGGTTCTTTACCACTAGTGCTGCCTGGGAAGCCTGATGAATGCACACTTCTTTATTTTGTTCAATAGAGTTTCCTTT
>NW_011395173.1:0-563 GCF_000754665.1 Bison bison bison | reverse complement strand
GATAGCCACGTGATCAGTGAATGATAGCAACGTGAGCAGTGCATGATCAGTCCCGTGGTCAGTGTATGATCAGCCACGTGAACAGTGCATGCTGTCACGTGATCAGGGCCTGCTGAGCTGCGTGATTCCTATCTACTCAGGTGCTTAAAAATTCCCAGCTGAGCTGCGTGATTCCTGCCTGCTCATCTGCTGGGTAATTGCCAGCTGAGCTGCGTGATTCCTGCCTGCTCATCTGCTGGGTAATTTCCAGCTGAGCTGCATGATTCCTGCCAGCTCATCTGCTTGACAATTGCCAGCTGAGCCGTGTGATACCTGCCTGTTAAGCTGCTTGATTATTGCCAGCTGAGCAGCATGATTCGTCAGAGCTGAGGTCCCTGATTATTGCCTGCTGATTGTGGGATTCGTGCCTGCTCAGCTCTTTGATTGTTGCCTCCTGAGGAACATCGTCAGTGCATGATAGACACGTGATCAGTGCATGATCAGTCACGTGATCAGTGCATGATCAGGCGCGTGATCAGTGCATGATAGCCACGGGATCAGTGCATGATAGCCACCAAATCAGT
>NW_011395172.1:522-999 GCF_000754665.1 Bison bison bison | reverse complement strand
GCTCCTTCCCGGGCGCGAACGCTAGAAGCTGGGCAGGGCTTGGGGAGGCTCGCCCAGGCCAGAGCAGCCTCTCGGCCGGGGCCCTGTGCTATGGCGCCTGGGCGCAGAGCTGGAGCTCCGCCGGTGTGGAAGCTCACTCGGTCCTTCCCAGTAACAGGCTTGCAAGCACCCGCCGGCAGCCAGCCTCTTCTCTCCCGCGTTCCGGGCATTGGGCTCCAAACCTGGGCCCAAAGGACTGCCCGGAGCTCACTGATCATGGGCTGGTTCCCCTGCGCTGCGGCTGTGCTAGGGAGCCCAAACGCACAGGGGAAGCCCGCACAGCACATCCACCTGCCTCTAGGCGGGAGGACAGCTCCAGGGAAGGCCCGGTCTGGCAGGCGCTTTCTGGGCACAAACGGAGCAACACTCTGGCTGTGGAGCCGCCTCCCCAAGCAGGGGCACCGGGACCCTGATTCCCTCCGTGCGGCGCTTAGTCTG
>NW_011395172.1:0-422 GCF_000754665.1 Bison bison bison | reverse complement strand
TTCCCAGTAACAGGCTTGCAAGCACCCGCCGGCAGCCAGCCTCTTCTCTCCCGCGTTCCGGGCATTGGGCTCCAAACCTGGGACCAAAGTACTGCCCGGAGCTCACTGATCACGGGCTGGTTCCCCAGCGCTGCGGCTGTGCTAGGGAGCCCAAACGCACAGGGGAAGCCCGCACAGCACATCCACCTGCCTCTAGGCGGGAGGACAGCTCCAGGGAAGGCCCGGTCTGGCAGGCGCTTTCTGGGCACAAACGGAGCAACACTCTGGCTGTGGAGCCGCCTCCCCAAGCCAGGGGCACCGGGACCCTGATTCCCTCCGTGCGGCGCTTAGTCTGGGCGGGGAAGCACCAGCTTGGGAAGGCAGCCTGGGGCTCTTCCTTTCCCTCGGAAAGAGCTCTCCCTGCGGGAGGCTTTGGCAGTGTG
>NW_011395171.1:0-542 GCF_000754665.1 Bison bison bison | reverse complement strand
TTATTACAGAGCCCGAGTTTGAGTTCCCTGAGTCCTAACAGTCAAATTCCCACTGGTTGTCTATTTACAAATGTTGGTGTACCTATGCATCCATGCTGCTCTCTCCATTCATGTCACCCTCTCTCTCTTGTTCCCCACCCTGGTCCGTGAGTCTGTCCTCTATGTCTGCATCTCCAGTAGCTGCTATAGTGAACAGATTCGTACAGACCCATCATTCTCGATTCTATGTTTTCTTTTTCTGACTGACTTGCCTGTTTAATATGCTCTCGGTTCATCCCCTTCTTTAGAACGGACTCAAATGTGTTCCTTTTTATGGCTGCATTCCATCCAGGCTCTGACTGTTCCCTAGCCATGTTTTGAGGAGGGTCATGGAGCCATTGTGCTCCATTTCAGTTTGGGCTTCCAGTCTGAGTGCTCACAGCAGAGCTGCTTCTGGGTGAGCCCTCTGAGGTCTGCAAGCATGGCGCTGCCCACTCTTCCCTGGCGGGAGCTTTGTCTCCTCAGGGCCCTCAGGGCTCGGGCTCTGGGGTCACGGGGCTGCG
>NW_011395170.1:0-673 GCF_000754665.1 Bison bison bison | reverse complement strand
ATACCAATATATTACTAGTTGTTGATTATATTCCACACCTGCATAGTTTCATACTGGTGACATTTATTTTGCGAACATGAAGTTTGTACTTCTTTATCTCTCTCACTTCTTTCTTTCCTCCCCCCAACTCCCCCTCTCCTTTTGGCTAAACCACCTGTTTGTCCTCTGTATATTGTAACTGTTTCTGTTTTGTTATGTTTATTCATTTGTTTTGGTTTTTAGATTCCACATATAAGTGAAATCATACAGCATTTGTCTTTGATTTATTTAATTCAGCATAATACCACCTAGATCAAATCAGGTTGCTATAAATGGTAAGAATTCATTCTTTTTATGGCTGAGTAATATTCCATTATATATCACATCTTCTTTATCCGTTCATCCATTGATGGGCACTTTGGTTGCTTCCCTATCTTGCCTGTTGTAAAGAATGCTGCAATGAACATATGGGTGCATGTTATTTTTTCTAATTGATTGTTTTTGTTTTCTTCAGATAAATACCCAGAAGTGGAACTGCTGGATCATATGGCAGTTCTTATTTTTAATTTTTGAGGTAATTTCTATAGTGTTTTCCATAGCGGATGCATGCTCAGTTGTGTCTGACTCTTTGGGACCTCAGGGACTGTAGCCCACCAGGCTCCTCTGTCCATGGGATTTCCCAGGCAAGAATACT
>NW_011395169.1:0-654 GCF_000754665.1 Bison bison bison | reverse complement strand
CCTGGAGAATCCCATGGACGGAGAAGGCTGGTAGTCTACAGTCCACGGGGTTGCAAAGAGTTGGACACGGCATCTGGAAGGAGCAAATATCGTGTGGTCCCCTGAATCCTAGGAAGTCTAATGGGACAAGTTGCCACCCCACCAAACACTGGGAACAGGTCCTAGTCTAGTTTACACCTGACTCAGAAAAACTTTTAAGAACGTCTTATAATTCTTGATATTAATAATGTCACTTTATAATATGCATACAGAAGGTCCGGAGGACAGGTTTCTGCTACTCTCTTACCATCCTTTCAAATGGATCTTTGTGCCTCATGCCTCATATTGTGTTTGTGTGTGTGCGCGCGTGCATATATATATCTCCTACATTGCTAGATTACAGAATGTAAGTTCCTCTTTCTTCTTTTCTCATTTGTACACATGTTCTTAAGGTTGCTGAGGGCTGTAACTGCCTCAAGCAAATTTTCTCAGGCTTAACAACAGCTGACTCCCCGCTAAGTGCTTAGCTGAGAGTAAAACCAACCACAGGAAATGATCATGCTAAAGTACCACCCTTTTAGGTGCTCAGACCTCAAGGAGATAATGGTGGAGGTGGGGAACAGGAGAGAACTCAAAGTTATCTATCTGAGTTCCCTTCAAATCTATTTGATTATG
>NW_011395168.1:0-576 GCF_000754665.1 Bison bison bison | reverse complement strand
GTTTAGGTTCTCTCATCCCCTCAGGATGTCATCTAAGTGTAATTGTTTTTGGAATAGCCCTTAGTGATTTTTAACAACCTTGCTTGTAGGGTTTCTTTTTTTTTATTTTCCTATTTTTTTAAAGTGTTTCTAATATTTTATGAAAAGATTGCTTCTGACATTTGCTTTGATATTTTTCCCATTCAATTTCCATTTATGCCCTAATTCCATTATTTCTAGAAACTGGGAAACTGAAGCTTTGAATATGATCAAGGCTATGAAAAGCATGTATTTTCATTGAAGCCTCTTACCATTTTATTCTGGTTATTATCAGCCTCAGTATGGGAACAAAAAGGGAAAAGTTAAAGTTTGGTAGTGGTTTAGTTGCTAAGTCGTGTCCGACTCTTGCGACCTCGTGGACTGAAGCCCTCCAGGCTCCTCTGTCCACAGGATTCTCCAGGCAAGAATACAGGAGTGGGTTGCCATTTCCTTCTCCAGGGGATCTTCCCGACCCAGGGGTCAAAACCAGGTCTCCTGCATTGCAGGCGGATTCTTTACCAACTGAGCCACCAGGGATGGCTGCCCTTTGTTTTTATT
>NW_011395167.1:0-526 GCF_000754665.1 Bison bison bison | reverse complement strand
TGCCTCCTCATAGCCACAAGATGGATGCTGCAGCTCCAGACATCACATTCTCACAGAACTAAGGCCAAAAGGTGAAAGGTCTTTCCTCTTTTCAGGAAATATATTGCTTAGAATCCCCCAGCAGACTTTTACTTGTATCTCATTGGCCTAAAGGGAGTTCACGCTTATCCTTAACATAATCATTGGCAAAGTGGAATGGGATTATCATAATTGGTTTAGACCAGTGGTGCTCAAACTTCAGCATGAACTGGAATCTCCTGGGGGCCTTATTAAAATATAAATTGCTGTGTTCCTGGGCCAAAGTTTCTGATTTACTATATTCAGAATGGAGCCTGATAAATTTGCATTTCTAATACGTTTCCAGGTCATCCCACTGCTGCTGGTCCAGGGAATCATACTTTTGTTGGTTTAGACAGATCTTGATTCATTTTCTAGGGCTAGGGACAACTGGAGGAAAACATCAGGACCAAATTAGCCAAAGAGAACTTGTTAGGCCGGCATCCTGTCCTGTCCACTGCATGTTTTC
>NW_011395166.1:0-508 GCF_000754665.1 Bison bison bison | reverse complement strand
TAAACTGTCTAAACACAGATTCTTTTGAGTAGTTAAAAGATTGATTAGAAATTGTATTGGTGAATGGTTTTTCACTTGTTGAGCCATTGTTTGCTGGTAAGTTTCCATATCCCTTACCTGCTGTGTCCCTGGCAGTGTATTGATTAATATAATTGGTGTAAGTAGTAGCTTTAATGTTTGTAACCTGGGACCCTTGAGTTAATTCTTTTTCTTGTTATAGCCCACCACACCTTTGCTCTGTAGGAATGCAACTTTATCTAATGCTTTTTTGGAGGGTGGCTCCTGACCAACCACCTTTAGAGAAAAATAAGTTTTCTGAAGAAAAGGTCTTAAAATGTTAACAGGCCTCCGGGCCAGAAGATGATGCAAATCACCTAAGCTTTTGCATATGAAAAGTTTGCAGGAAGAAAGCCTGGTTTGCTGCAAGACTCTACCCCTTCCCCCATTATCCTCTATGCATAACTTAAGGTATAAAAACTACTTTGAAAAATAAAGTGCGGGTCTTGTT
>NW_011395165.1:0-763 GCF_000754665.1 Bison bison bison | reverse complement strand
CCTTCGCAACTCGAATGGAAGATTGGACTTCCCTGGGCCAACACAAGAGGCATCCTGAATTCCCCGTCGTAACTCGACAATCCTGCCGCAACTCGAGAAAATCCACGTGGTTCCCCCGTCATCGCAAGATGAAGCCCTTTCCCGCTACAGTGTCTCAGGAGAAGTCCCACGTTAGGTATTGGAGGTCGAAACGGTACTTGGCACCCTTGATGCGACCCACAAAGTTCCCCGACATCCCGGTCTCCCTCGAGAGGAACACCGAGGTTTTCCGACACCACTTCCTCTGAGCCCCTTCTACCCTCCTGATTTGGACAGGAGGGTCGACTCCCCTGCTTTGTCTGGAAGGGGTTCCCGACCTTCCGGTCACACCTCAGGATGAGGCCGGTCTCACGACGACATTCCAGACATGGCCTCGTGGGTGCTTCCACATTCCGAAGGACCCCGATTTCACGGTCCCCTCTTGATAAGAACCCGATGCCCCGACACCTCTTCGAACTCCAGCCTGTGAATGAAGTCAACACGAAGGGGCAATGACTGCCCGTGCATCGTCGGGAAAAGACCCCCAGGTTCCAAATACCGCTCGACAAGTGGCCTGTCTCCCCGGGAACACCTCGAGAGGCAAGCGGAGTTCCATGCCTCAACCCAAGACGAGGCCTGACTCTCCTGTCCCAAGTCTGCAGGGACCTTCCGATCGGAGTCTGAAGTCAGAGGAACCCTGAGGTTCCTGCCTCAACTGGAGATGAGGCCCTCTTCCAATGCACCA
>NW_011395164.1:0-530 GCF_000754665.1 Bison bison bison | reverse complement strand
TGTCTCAGAGCCATTTAAACATAAACCACTTATCCCAGAGAAAAGTCTGAAGCCCCCTCCCAAAAGAATATTGAGAGTGTTGTGACCTTCCACTACTGAATTCCTCCTTTTGTCTTAGAATTGTAGATTTTAGAGCTCAAATGGATCTTAGGGACTACTGAATCTAACCCTCTCCATTTAACAAAAAAGAATATATATTTTTTTTATTTCAGAAAGCTATTTGCCAAACATAAAAAATGGAAATTAAAATTGTTTTAAATTTAGAACAGAACATTGCATATAAAGCTGATGGCCTCTGCTCAATCTAGGACACCTCCATGTGCCCTTCTTTTCCCCTCGGAGGAAAGAACTATTATCAGTTTGCTGATTTTCCTTCAGACCATTTTTGATACTTCTACATACATAAAAACATGTAGTATTATTTTTGTGTGTTTTAACTTTTTTAAAAGGTATCACAAAGTTTGTCATCTGTGTGCTTTCTTTCTATTCTAGTTCTTTTTTTGTAGTATCTATATCATTTCTCTTAACTG
>NW_011395163.1:0-552 GCF_000754665.1 Bison bison bison | reverse complement strand
GGAAAGAACAGCTATCATTTGTGCTTAAAAACAGGAAGACCGCATATTCACAAGTTCTTCCTGATACACAGAACAGTCAGCAGTGGTGCTGGGGCTCCACCTGGGGGATGAACTTGTAATGACAGGAATGGAAAGTGATTTACTTTTTGCTTATAATTTTTTTAAAAGTATTTTTTAAAGTGTTTACCTTTTCTAGCAGTAGATGTATCATTTGTTTTAAAACATTATTAAAATACATTTTAATTATTTAGAGTAGTGGCCCCCAACTTTTTGGCACCAAGGACCCAGTTTCATGGAAGACAAGTTGTCCACAGACAGGACAGGGGGTGGGAGGGGAGTTGGGGGAGTTCAGGGTGTAATGTGAGTGATGGGGCAGCAGACGAAGCTTTGCTCCTTTGCCCACACTCACCTCCTGCTGTGTGCCCATGGACCAGCACCAGACTGCAGTCCAGAGGTTGGGGATCCCTGATTTAGAGTCTCTAAAGTTACTTAGAAGAACTGTGGGTATATTTTTTATTATTGAGATGCAAGGCTTCTGTCTATGACCTTTTG
>NW_011395162.1:0-574 GCF_000754665.1 Bison bison bison | reverse complement strand
AAATAGATTGGAAAAATGAAGAGATTCCTGGGGACCTGTGGAACAATAAGATCCAACATTCATGTCATTCTGGAGTCTCAGAAGAAGAGGAGAAAAATAGTGGGGCTGAAAGAATATTAGAAGTAATAATGTAAAACACTCCACGTTTGGCAAAAGAAAATGCAAAGATACAAAAGTCTGAGAAAACCCCAAACAAGATAAACTCAAATAAATTCATATTTACACATCATAGTTAAACCTCTGACAACTAAAAGCAAAGATAAAATCTTTAAAGCAGACAGAGAGAAATGATTATCTCTCAGGTGACACCACTTTGAATGACTGGATTTCTCATCTGAAACCACAGAGGACAGAAGGTAGTGGTACAGTATATTTCAAGTTCTGAAAGGAAAGAACTGCCAACCTAGAATACCCTTTAGGTGAGAAGGGGAATCAAGACATTGAAAGATGAAAAATATTAAGAGAATTTGTAGCTGCCAGACCTTACTCTTGCTGCTGCTGCTAGGTCACTTCAGTCATGTCCGACTCTGTGTGACCCCATAGACGGCAGCCCACCAGGCTTCCCCGTCCCTGG
>NW_011395161.1:0-510 GCF_000754665.1 Bison bison bison | reverse complement strand
TTCATGAGACTTCCCAGGTGGTATTAATGGTAAAGTATCTGCCTCCCAACACAGAAGATGTAGGAAGTGCGAGTTTGATACCTGAGTTAGGAAGATCCTCTCTAGGAGGGAATGGCAACCCACTCCAGTATTCGTGCCTGGAGAATCCCACGGACAGAGGAGCCTGGCGGGCTATAGTCCATAGGGTAGCAAAGAGTCAGACATGACTGAAGCAACTTAGCACATATGCACACATGGAGTTTATACAGGTTGTAATTCGTGGAGTTAACAACATGGATATTATAAGTGAATAAAACCAAATACACACAAAAATATATACTATATGACATTCTAAGTAGGAAAAACTGAACTATTTGCTAAATGTCAGTGTATGTATGGTTTTTTTGTTGTTTGTTTTTTTGTCCCTAGGGGGTAGTGCCATTGATATCTGAAAAAATTAGGGGTGATGAAGTTCTTTATACTATGTAACCCGTTTATATCTGAAAAGAATTAGATTACATGAAAAGAACA
>NW_011395160.1:0-700 GCF_000754665.1 Bison bison bison | reverse complement strand
TCTTGAGAAATTTGTATGCAGGTCAAGAAGCAACAGTTAGAACTGGACATGGAACAACAGACTGGTTCCAAATGGGAAAAGGAATACATCAAGGCTGTATATCCTCACCCTGCTTATTTAACTTCTATGCAGAGTACATCATGAAAACGCTGTGCTGGAAGAAGCACAAGCTGGAATCAAGATTGCTGGGAGAAATATCAATAACCTCAGATATGCAGATGACACCACTCTTAGGCAGAAAGTGAAGAGGAAGTAAAAAGGCTCTTGATGAAAGTGAAAGAGGAGAGTGAACAAGTTGGCTTAAAGCTCAAGATTCAGAAAATGAAGATCATGACATCTAGTCCCATCACTTCATGGGAAACAGATGGGGAAATAGTGGCAGACTTTAATTTTGGGCTCCAAAATCACTGCAGATGGTGACTGCAGCCATGAAATTAAAAGACACTTACTCCTTGGAAGGAACATTATGACCAACCTAGACAGCATATTAAAAAGCAAAGATATTACTCTGCCAACAAAGGTCAGTCTAGTCAAGGCTATGGTTTTTCCAGTGGTCATGTATGGATGTGAGAATTGAACTGTGAAGAAAGCTGAGTGCTGAAGAATTGATGCTTTTGAACTGTGGTGTTGGAGAAGACTCTTGAGAGTCCCTTGAACTGCAAGGAGATGCAACCAATCCATTCTAAAGGAGACCAGTCCT
>NW_011395159.1:0-681 GCF_000754665.1 Bison bison bison | reverse complement strand
AGACTCGGACACGACTGAAACGACTTAGCAGCAGCAGCAGCAGCAGTGCATAGATATCAAAAGGGTTGAGAACAGTCAGGTAGGATCACACAAGTCACCGTGAAACAATAATACTTCTCCACTTAGCCAAAGCTAACAAAAGATTTCTGTTCTAGGTCAACTTAGAAGAGATCACGGAAGAGGTAAAGAAACTTAAAATCCATTAGCAAAGGCAGTTCAACCTCTCAAGAAACCTTGCGCTAGGCACAACACTCTTTTCTGGGGGTCCACTTTCCCTACAACCTCCTTATCCCATTCTGTACTCATTCCTTTGCTTCTCCCATCCTGAAACTGCCACCTGGAAGAAAGAACGACGTCGTTTTCCTTCAGAAAATGCGATTTCATGCCACATACCTTCTTTTAATACCAAGTCATACATTTCCCTTCAGCAACCAAGAACTGACTTTTATATTGGCATTCGACAGATTGGTGAACATACCTATCAGTGATAGTAGCGCCCCTCCCCTCCCCCGCACGCACGCACGCACACACACACACACACACACACACACCCCCAAGATCAGAACCAAACAAAACCAAAAAAAAAATAGCTTTCTTACGTTTCACATGTCAGAATGGTGCCAGACACTATTATTGGATAGTACAAAAATACTCTTTTGTTTCTGTGTAAAAGGGAGGTCC
>NW_011395158.1:0-561 GCF_000754665.1 Bison bison bison | reverse complement strand
GCTCGACAAGCGGCCTCTCTCCCCGGGGACATCTCGAGAGGCAAGCGGAGTTCCATGCCTCAACCCAAGACGAGGCCTGACTCTCCTGTCCCCAGCCTGCGGGGACCCTGCGATCGGAGTCTGAAATCAGAGGTACCCTGCGGTTCCTGCCTCAACTGGAGATGAGGCCCTCTTCCAATGCACCAAACCCAGTGGCGTCCCGAGAGGCCCCTCCCACCTCCAGTTTCCCTGGCTTCTCAGAGCCACCATGAGAAGCCCCCTGAGGTCACCTGCACAAGTCGAGGGAACCCAGGGTTTCCTGCCTCAACCCGAGAAAGACCTCGAGAGACCTTCTTCAACACGTCTCGAGGCCAGATTCCCCTACCATGGCTCGGGAGCAGTGACGCGCTCCCCCTGCCACTCGCATGGAGACCCGACTTCCCTGGCCGCCCCACGAGAGGCTCACTGACCTCGCCGTCGTACCTCGTGAGAAACCGCACACTGGGCCGCCGCTCGAGAACAACCCCGAGACTTCCCCCGTCACTCGAGAGATGAGGGCCTTCGTCTCCTGCATGGCCTGGA
>NW_011395157.1:0-525 GCF_000754665.1 Bison bison bison | reverse complement strand
TGAAGGTTGTTTTTTTTGTTTTTTTTTAAAGAATCTAAACAGTGTTCTCCATAGTGGCTGTACTAGTTTGCATTCCCACCAACAGTGTAAGAGGGTTCCTTTTTCTCCACACCTTATCCAGCATTTATTGCTTGTAGACTTTTGGAACACAACCAATCTGACTGGCATGAAATGGTACCTCATTGTGGTTTTGATTTTCATTTCTCTGATAATAAGTGATGTTGAGCATCTTTTCATGTGTTTGTTAGCTATCTGTATGTCTTCTTTGGAGAAATGTCTGTTTAGTTCTTTGGCCAATTTTTTCATTGAGTCGTTTATTTTCCTGGAATTGAGCTTCAGGAGTTGCTTGTATATTTTTGACATTAATTCTTTGTCAGTTTGCTTCAGTTCTAGTTCAGTTCAGTTGTTCAGTCATGTCCGACTCTTTGCGACCCCATGAATTGCAGCACGACAGGCCTCCCTATCCATCTCCAACTCCTGGAGTTCAACAAACTCACGTCCATCGACTCGGTGATGCCAACAACC
>NW_011395156.1:0-500 GCF_000754665.1 Bison bison bison | reverse complement strand
CTCTCGAATCGCGACGGGTATCTCTTGGAGCTCACTGGGTGGACCCAAGGGAGTCAAGCCTCCTGAGGCCCTTGTAGAGAGGTCGCGAGATTGGTCTCTAGGCCATGCAGGAGACGAAGGCCCTCATCTCTCGATGACGGGGGAATCTCGGGGTTGTTCTCGAGCGGCGGCCCCAGTGTGCGGTTTCTCACGAGGAACGACGGCGAGGTCAGTGAGCCTCTCGTGGGGCGCCAGGGAAGTCGGGTCTCCATGCGAGTGGCGAGGGGGAGCGCGTCACTGCTCCCGAGCCATGGTAGGGGAATCTGGCCTCGAGACGTGTTGAAGAAGGTCTCTCGAGGTCTTTCTCGGGTTGAGGCAGGAAACCCTGGGTTCCCTCGACTTGTGCAGGTGACCTCAGGGGGCTTCTCATGGTGGCTCTGAGAAGCCAGGGAAACTGGAGGTGGGAGGGGCCTCTCGGGACTCCACTGGGTTTGGTGCATTGGAAGAGGGCCTCATCTCCA
>NW_011395155.1:0-583 GCF_000754665.1 Bison bison bison | reverse complement strand
ACGGGGAATTCAGGATGCCTCTTGTGTTGGCCCAGGGAAGTCCAATCTTCCATTCGAGTTGCGAAGAAAAACTGGGGATTGCTCTCGAGTGACTGCAGGGCCAATAGACCTCATCTAGGCTTGTGTCCAGAAGCCAGTGTTCCTCTCCAGGGGCGAAAGGGATCTCAGGGTTGCATTCCAGACGCACCCGGGGAGACAGGCATCCATCTCGAGTGGAAGCAAAGAACCCCGCTCTGCTCTCGAGTCGCGACGGGTATCTCTTGGAGCTCACTGGGTGGACTAAAGGGAGTCAAGCCTCCTGAGGCGTTTGAAGAGAGGTCGAGAGATTGGGCTCTAGGCCATACAGGAGACGAAGGCCCTCAAGTCGCGATGACGGGGGAGGCTCGGGGTTGTTCTCGAGCGGCGGCCCCAGTGTGCGGGTTTCTCGTGAGGTACGACGGCGAGGTCAGTGAGCCTCTCGTGGGGCGCCAGGGAGGTCGGGTCCCCATGCGAGTGGCGAGGGGGAGCGCGTCATTGCTCTCGAGTCATGGTAGGGGAATCTGGCCTCGAGACGTGTTCGAAGAAGGTCTCTCGAGGTACTTTC
>NW_011395154.1:0-500 GCF_000754665.1 Bison bison bison | reverse complement strand
GCTTTATTGACTATGCCAAAGCCTTTGACTGTGTGGATCACAATAAACTGTGGAAAATTCTGAAAGAGATGGGAATACCTCACCACCTGACCTGCATCTTGAGAAATTTGTATGCAGGTCAGGAAGCAATAGTTAGAACTGGACATGGAACAACAGACTGGTTCCAAATAGGAAAAGGAGTACGTCAAGGCTGTATATTGTCACCTTGCTTATTTAACTTATATGCAGAGTACATCATGAGAAACGCTGGGCTGGAAGAAGCACAAGCTGGAATCAAGATTGCTGGGAGAAATACCAATAACCTCAGATATGCAGATGACACCACCCTTATGGCCGAAAGTGAAGAGGAACTCAAAAGCCTCTTGATGAAGGTGAAAGAGGAGAGTGAAAAAGTTGGCTTAAAACTCAACATTCAGAAAACGAAGATCATGGCATCTGGTCCCATCACTTCATGGGAAATAGATGGGGGAACAGTGGAAACAGTGTCAGACTTTATTTTT
>NW_011395153.1:4874-5296 GCF_000754665.1 Bison bison bison | reverse complement strand
GTGAGCTCCAAGAGATACCCGTCGCGACTCGAGAGCAGAGCGGGGTTCTTTGCTTCCACTCGAGATGGATGCCTGTCTCCGCGGGTGGGTCTGGAATGCAACCCCGAGATCCCTTTGGCCCCTGGAGAGGAACACTGGCTTGTGGACACAAGCCTAGATGAGGTCTATTGGGCTTGCAGTCACTCGAGAGCAATCCCCAGCTTTCCTTCGCAACTCGAATGGAAGATTGGACTTCCCTAGGCCAACACAAGAGGCATCCTGAATTCCCCGTCGTAACTCGAGAATCCCGCCGCAACTCGAGAAAATCGACGTGGTTCCCCCGTCATCGCAAGATGAAGCCCTTTCCGCTACAGTGTCTCAGGAGAAGTCCCACGTTAGGTATTGGAGGTCGAAACGGTACTTGGCACCCTTGATGCGACCAC
>NW_011395153.1:0-622 GCF_000754665.1 Bison bison bison | reverse complement strand
ACCCGAGAAAGACCTCGAGAGACCTTCTTCAACACGTCTCGAGGCCAGATTCCCCTAGTATGACTTGAGAGCAATGACGTGCTCCTCCTCGCCATTCGCATGGAGACCCGACTTCCTTGGCGCCCCACGAGAGGCTCACTGACCTCGCCGTCGTACCTAGGGAGAAACCGCACACTAGGGCCGCCGCTCGAGAACAACCCTGAGACTCCCCCATCATCGCGAGTTGAGGGCCTTCGTCTCCTGTATGGCCTAGAGACCAATCTCTCGACCTCTATCCAACGCCTCAGGAGGCTTGACTCCCTTTAGTCCACCCAGTGAGCTCCAAGAGACACCCGTCTCGACTCGAGAGCAGAGCGGGGTTCTTTGCTTCCACTCGACATGAATGCCTGTCTCCCCGGGTGTGTCTGGAATGCAACCCTGAGATCCCTGTCGCCCCTGGAGAGGAACATTGGCTTCTGGACAGAAGCCTAGATGAGGTCTATTGGCCCTGAGGTCACTCGAGAGAAATCCCCAGCTTTCCTTCGCAACTCGAATGGAAGATTGGACTTCCCTGGGCCAACACAAGAGGCATCCTGAATTCCCCGTCGTAATTCGAGAATCCTGCTACACCTCGAGAAAAACC
>NW_011395152.1:0-914 GCF_000754665.1 Bison bison bison | reverse complement strand
CCAATAGACTTCATCTAGGCTTGTGTCCAGAAGCCAATGTTCCTCTCCAGGGGCGACAGGGATCTCGGGGTTGCATTCCAGACGCACCCTGGGAGACAGTCATTCATCTCGAGTGCAAGCAAAGAACCCCGCTCTGCTCTCGAGTCGCGACGGGTATCTCTTGGAGCTCACTGGGTGGACTAAAAGGAGTCAAGCCTCCTGAGGCTTTTGGAGAGAGGTCGTGATATTGGTCTCCACGCCATGCAGGAGACGAAGGCCCTCATCTAGCGATGACCGGGGAGTCTCGGGGCTGTTCTCGAGCGGCGGCCCCAGTGTGCGCTTTCTCACGAGGTACGACGGCGAGGTCAGTGAGCCTCTCGTGGGGCGCCAGGGAAGTCGGGTCTCCATGCGAGTGGCGAGGGGTAGCGCGTCATTGCTCTCGAGTCATGGTAGGGGAATCTGGCCTTGAGACGTGTTGAAGAATGTCTCTCAAGGTCTTTCTCGGGTTGAGGCAGGAAACCCTGGCTTCCCTCGACTTGTGCAGGTGACCTCAGGGGGCTTCTCATGGTGGCTCTGAGAAGTCAGGGAAACTGGAGGTGGGGGGGGGGCCTCTCGGGACTCCACGGGGTTTGGTGCATTGGAAGAGGGCCTCATCTCCAGTTGAGGCAGGAACCTCAGGGTTCCTCTGATTTCAGACTCCGATCGCAGGGTCCCTGCAGACTGGGGACAGGAGAGTCAGGCCTCGTCTTGGGTTGAGGCATGGAACTCCGCTTGCCTCTCGAGGTGTCCCCGGGGAGAGAGGCCACTTGTCGAGCGGTATTTGGAACCTGGGGGTCTTTCCGGACGATGCACGGGCGAGTCACTGCCCCTTCGTGTTGACTTCATTCACAGGGTGGAGTTCGGAGAGGTGTCCGGGCAGTCGGGTTCTTACCGAA
>NW_011395151.1:0-574 GCF_000754665.1 Bison bison bison | reverse complement strand
TGTTAAGATATTGTTTCTATTTAATGTTTTGGGGTTTTGGCAGCGAGCATGTGGGATCTCAGCTCCCCATCCAGGGATCGAACACAACATACGCCCCTACCTCAGACAGCAAAGTCTTTACACTGGACCTCTACGGAAATCCCCTTCAGTAAACTTTTAACAGGTTTCTTACTGTCTAAAGAATGCTCCTTATGCCCTTTTACTTAGAGCATTTACTTTAGAAACTTGCAGTTATAAATTATTTCTCTGCCCCTTTGAGAAAATAAATCTTCTTCCAAATTCTTGCCAGTTCTACAACATAGGAATGTTTTTTCTCAAGGACCTGGGAGTCATCCCTTTAACATGTAATCATCAAGAAAGATAGACTCCTATTCTGTGGGATGGGAGGAGCCTAAATTTAACAAACACTGAAACAAGAGGGTCTATTTACATTGACCAACCTCTCCCACCAAAGTCCAGTGTGCCTTTTGCTTCAGTGAAGTCGAGTTGAACTCATCTCTCCTATTGAAATTACCTCGACCCCTATTGCAGTAATCTTGAATAAAGTCTTCTTTATCTGTTTAACTTGTTTGGT
>NW_011395150.1:0-509 GCF_000754665.1 Bison bison bison | reverse complement strand
ACCGCACCCTGGGGCCGCCGCTCGAGAACCACCCCGAGACTCCCCCGTCATCGCGGAGATGAGGGCCTTCGTCTCCTGCATGGCCTAGAGGCCAACCCGGCGACCTCTCTCCAAACGCCTCAGGAGGCTTGACTCCCTTTAGTCCACCCAGTGAGCTCCAAGAGATACCCGTCGCGACTCGAGAGCAGAGCGGGGTTCTTTGCTTCCACTCGAGATGAATCCCTGTCTCCCGGGTGCGTCTGGAATGCAACCCCGAGATCCCGGTCGCCCCTGGAGAGGAACATTGGCTTCTGGACACAAGCCTAGATGAGGTCTATTGGCCCTGCAGTCACTCGAGAGCAATCCCCAGCTTTCCTTCGCAACTCGAATGGAAGATTGGGCTTCCCTGGGCCAACACAAGAGGCATCCCGAATTCCCCGTCGTAACTCGAGAATCCCGCCGCAACTCGAGAAAAAACCCGTGGTTCCCCCCGTCATCGCAAGATGAAGCCCTTTCCCGCTACAGCGTCT
>NW_011395149.1:0-667 GCF_000754665.1 Bison bison bison | reverse complement strand
GGTCAGAAAAGATGCTTGGAATGATTTCTATTTTTTTGAATTTACCGAGGCTAGCTTTATGGCCCAGGATGTGATCTATCCTGGAGAAGGTTCCATGTGCGCTTGAGAAAAAGGTGAAATTCATTGTTTTGGGATGAAATGTCCTATAGATATCAATTAGGTCTAACTAGTCTATTGTATCATTTAAAGTTTGTCTTTCCTTGTTAATTTTTTGTTTAGCTGATCTATCCATAGGTGTGAGTGGGGTATTAAAGTCTCCCACTATTATTGTGTTATTGTTAATGTCTCCTTTCATACTTGTTAGCATTTGTCTTACATACCGCGGTGCTCCTGTGTTGGGTGCATATATATTTATAATTGTTATATCTTCTTCTTGGATTGATCCTTTAGTCATTATGTAGTGACCTTCTTTGTCCTTTTCACAGCCTTTGTTTTAAAGTCTATTTTATCTGATGTGAGTATTGCTACTCCTGCTTTCTTTTGGTCCCTATTTGCATGGAAAATCTTTTTCCAGCCCTTCACTTTCAGTCTGTATGTGTCCCCTGTTTTGAGGTGGGTCTCTTGTAGACAACATATGTAGGGGTCTTGTTTTTGTATCCATTCAGCCAGTCTTTGTCTTTTGGTTGGGGCATTCAACCCATTTACGTTTAAGGTAATTACTGATAAG
>NW_011395148.1:0-583 GCF_000754665.1 Bison bison bison | reverse complement strand
AAGGGCATCATTGGCTCAGTGGTAAAGAATCTGCCTGCAATGCAGGAGATTCGGGTTTGATCCCTGGGTTGGGAAGATTCCCTGGAGGAGGAAAAGGCAGCCCACTCCAATATTCTTGCCTGGAGAATCCCATGGACAGAGGAGCCTGGAGGGCTACCATCCTTGGGGTCGCAAAGAGTTGCACACGACTGAGTGTGCATGCACTTTACTCATAAGGCTTCCTGGAGACTATTTAAATTACTTTAAGTGCTCCAGAAAGTCACCACCAGAAGACTTCCCTACTAAACACACACGTAAAAATACACACGTAAACGCATGAACAGAAAGTCACCACCAGAAGACTTCCCTACTAAATACACACGTAAATGCATGAGCAGTGGAGTCACTTCAGCAACAACCTAGACAGACGCTTTCCTGAACTGTTATTTTATTTTTAAACATTTATTTTTTTATTTCGTTATGTCAGGTCCTAGTTGCAGCATACGGGACCTAGTTCCCTGACCAGGGATCGAACCCGGACCCCCTGCATTGGACGTGCGGAGTCTTAGCCACTGGCCCACCAGGGAAGTGCCTGTATTTGTAT
>NW_011395147.1:0-673 GCF_000754665.1 Bison bison bison | reverse complement strand
TGCACAGCAATGAAGATACAGTGCAGCCAGAAATAAATACACAAAAGTTTAAAAGTGTAAATTATTTAAATTTAAATTTCTTTTGACAACATCCTCACAGAAACATTCAGGATAATGTTTGACCAAGTATTTGGGTACAGTAGTCCAGCCAAGTCTACACATAATACTTTTACCATCTCAGGCAAGTTATCAACTATTCGTATTTCATCCACTTCAAGGGTCCTAGCATATTTATGTTTTTTATCTTTTTTTGATGGTGAAGGAGGGGAGCTCATGATACTCAAACTTCTTGATAGCATTCTGGAAAAACAGAAGTCTATTTTCCACTTTAAAATTTCCAGGTGAATCTAGCATTAACATTTTTTAAAAAGAAGAAATAATTATGAAATATTATAAGAAAACATGGGTGAATTTTTAAACAATATTACATAATATTTCCTAAGCCTCTAAAGACTGGGAACTCTATATTAAAAAAGAAAATATAAAAATTGAGAAAAAGCTTTCAACAAAAGTTGAAAAAGTTGTCTAAAAAAGTCTAATTTCCTTAATATCCAAAGAACAATAAATCAGGAAGAAAAAGTCAATAATTATATAGAAAATCAGACAAAAATCTTGACCAGTCTTCAGCGAACTAAGAAATCTGTGCTTTAAAATTCTAAGAAGAGAGTATTTT
>NW_011395146.1:0-596 GCF_000754665.1 Bison bison bison | reverse complement strand
ATGACGGCACATGCACTGATCACGTGGCTGATCACACAGTGATCACGTGGCTGGTCATGCACTGATTACATGGCTTATCATGCACTGATCACGTGACTGATCATGCACTGATCACGTGGCTTATCATGCACTGATCACATGGTTGATCATGCACTGATCACGTGACTGATCATGCACTGATACCATGGCTTATCACGCACTGATCACATGATTGATAATGCAGTGGTCACGTGGCTGATCATACACTGATCACGTGGCTGATAATGCACTAATCACGTTGCATATCATGCAGTCATCACGTGGCTGATCATGCACTGGTCACGTGGCTGAACATGCACTGATCTCTTGGCTGATCATGCACTGTTAAGCTGGCTATCATACACTGATCACGTGACTAATCAGGCACTCTTCACCTGCGTGATCATGCACTGATCACGTGGTTGATCATGCACTGATCACGAAGCTGATCATACACTGAACACGTGACTGTGCATGCACTGATAACGTGGTTCATCATTCACTGATCACGTGGTGATCATGCACTCATTACGTGGCTGATCATGCACTGATCACTAGCTATCATGCACTGATAACTG
>NW_011395145.1:0-761 GCF_000754665.1 Bison bison bison | reverse complement strand
TTTTTCCGGACGATGCACGGGCGAGTCACTGCCCCTTCGTGTTGACTTCATTCACA
Source organism: Bison bison bison (assembly GCF_000754665.1). NCBI lineage: Eukaryota > Metazoa > Chordata > Mammalia > Artiodactyla > Bovidae > Bison > Bison bison. The sequence goes on along the minus strand of NW_011395145.1, from coordinate 705 downwards.
GGGTGGCGTTCGGAGAGGTGTCTGGGCATCGGGTTCTTGCCAAGAGGGGACCGGGAAATCGGGGTGCTTCGCAATGTGGAACCACCCACGAGGCCACGTCTGGAATGTCGTCGTGAGACCAGCCTCATCCTGAGGTGCGACCGGAAGTTCGGGAACCCCTTCCAGACAAAGCAGGGGAGTCGACCCTCCTGTCGAGATCAGGAGGGTAGAAGGGGCTCAGAGGAAGTGGTGCCGGAAAACCTCGGGGTTCCCCTCCAGGGAAACCGGGATGCCAGGGAACTTTGTGGGGGCGCATCAAGTGTGCCAAGGACCGTTTCGACCTTCAATTCCTAACGTGGGAGTTCTCCTGAGATGCTGTCGCGGGAAAGGGCTTCATCTTGCGATGACGGGGGAACCACGTGGTTTTTCTCGAGCTGCGGCGGGATTCTCGAGTTACCACGGGGAATTCAGGATGCCTCTTGTGTTGGCCCAGGGAAGTCCAATCTTCCATTCGAGGTGGGAAGGAAAGCTGGGGATTGCTCTCGAGTGACTGCAGTGCCAATAGACCTCATCTAGGCTTGTGTCCAGAAGCCAATGTTCCTCTCCAGGGGCGACAGGGATATCGGGGTTGCATTCCAGACGCACCCGGGGAGACAGGCATTCATCTCGAGTGGAAGCAAAGACCCCGCTCTGCTCTCGAGTCGCGACGGGTATCTCTTGGAGCTC
>NW_011395144.1:0-522 GCF_000754665.1 Bison bison bison | reverse complement strand
AAATCCCACGGGCAGAGGAGCCTGGTGGGCTACATAGCCGTGTGGTCGCAGAGTCTGACACGTCTGAGCACTCAAGCATCACACTTCCCTTTGGAGCGTCTGCGACCTCTGTAAGGGCTGTGACTTGGCAGCCAGGCGCGAGGAAGCGTTCCAGGAGCCGGCAACACTGGCGACTAAAATCCCGGCATTGCTGAGGCCTAGGTGTTTCCTGCTATCGCTGAAGATTGTGCTTGCAGGGCTATTTAGGATGGTGACCGTTGCGCTCTGAAGTTCCTGGTTGCTTGACTGGGTCGATCAGCACTCCTGGGTGCTCTTCTGCTCACAGACCCGCCTGTGGTTGTACGATGTGATGTTGGCGCCTGAGACTGTCCAGTGTGTTCCGTTTACAAGTGGCCTGGAGATGGAACAACCGCGCCGTGTGTCCGCGTCTCTGACCCGTGAATCCAGTTAACCCTAATCCCCAATCTGACATCTTTCCCGGGGGAGGGACGGGCCCGAATGCGCAACTAGGACTCGGAAATC
>NW_011395143.1:4631-5329 GCF_000754665.1 Bison bison bison | reverse complement strand
GCCGCTACAGCGTGTCAGGAGAAGTCCCACTTTTGGAATTGGAGTTCGAAACGGTACTTGTCACCCTTGATGCGACCCACAAAGTGCCCCGAAATCCCGGTCTCCCTCGAGAGGAACACCGAAGTTTTCCGGCACCACTTCCTCTGAGCCTCTTCTACCCTCCTGATCTGGACAGGAGGGTCGACTCCTCTGCTTTGTCTGGAAGGGGTTCCCGACCTTCCGGTCGCACCTCAGGATGAGGCCGGTCTCTCGACGACATTCTAGACGTGGCCTCGTGGGTGCTTCCACATTCCGAAGGAACCCGATTTCCCGGTCCCCTCTTGATAAGAACCTGATGCCCGGACACCTCTTCGAACTCCACCCTGTGAATGAAGTCAACACGAAGGGGTAGTGACTCGCCCGTGCATCGTCGGGAAAAAACCCCCAGGTTCCAAATACCGCTCGACAAGTGGCCTGTCTCCCCGGGAACACCTCGAGAGGCAAGCGGAGTTCCATGCCTCAACACAAGACGAGGCCTGACTCTCCTTTCCCAAGTCTGCAGTGACCCTGGGATCGGAGTCTGAAATCAGAGGAACCCTGAGGTTCCTGCCTCAACTGGAGATGAGGCCCTCTTCCAATGCACCAAACCCAGTGGAGTGCCGAGAGGCCCCTCCCAACTCAAGTTTCCCTGACTTCTCAGAGCCACCATGAGATGCCAC
>NW_011395143.1:0-484 GCF_000754665.1 Bison bison bison | reverse complement strand
AACCCCAGACGAGGCCTTACTCTCCTGTCCCAAGTCTAGCAGGGACCTTGCGATCGGAGTCTGAAGTCAGAGGAACCCTGAGGTTCCTGCCTCAACTGGAGCTGAGGCCCTCTTCCAATGCACCAAACCCAGTGGAGTTCCGAGAGGCCCCTCCCACCTCCAGTTTCCCTGACTTCTCAGAGCCACCATGAGAACCCCCATGAGGTCACCTGCACAAGTCGACGGACCCCAGGGTGTCCAGCCTCAACCCGAGAAATACCTTGAGAGACCTTCTTCAACACGTCTCGAGGCCAGATTCCCCTACTTCCGTGAGCCGGCATATTGCATATTGAGTGCATATTGCATATTGCATATTGAGTGCAGCACTTTCCCCAGCATCATCTTTCAGGATCTGGAATAGCTCAACTGGAATTCTATCACTGCTGGGAGCCAGTGAGGAACTCCGTCCATGACAAAGGTCATGAGGAAGGAGGCTCGGCATACG
>NW_011395142.1:0-762 GCF_000754665.1 Bison bison bison | reverse complement strand
GTGCCCACCTCTTCTCTTCGTTCCCTCCCTTCCATCAGAAAATTCACACACACACACACAAATATCATCTTTTTACCATTTGATGTTTATTGTAATTGCAGCCATCACTTGATGATATTAGTGTGAGAGTCTTTTCTTGGTTGGCCATTTCTAACAAAGCAGACCTCTGGAGACCCAGTTCTAAACTGTCTGACCTTTTCGATTCAGTTACTGGCTGCCCAGGTTGTACTGCTCCAGGGTCTCGTATTCTGGGGCGGCTGGGCTTATCTTCTCTTTGGATTCTGCCTCCTTCTTTGATTCAGCCTCATACGTTGGGACCTTTTACGGCTTTGATTCAGTTTCTTACGTGCACAGGAACGGAAAAAACAGTTTGGTGTTCTTGTTTTCTTCACCTTCTTCGACTGAGTGGCATATGATCGGATTTTCTTTCTCAAGCTTCCTTGTAGAGGTCTTCTGACCCTCATGGTCATATTTCATGCCTGGAAAGACACGACAAGGGTATTAGTTTTTAGGAAAGAAAAAAGCGGCGTTGGAAGGGAGATTTCATGAAAAAGGGATGTGGGCCAGTGAGGGCTTTAGTGCCAGGCAAGGGCTGTGTAGAGGTTTTGGGCAGCAAAGTCAGTGGAGAACATGGGCAGCTCAGTTGGAATCATCTTACTTTCACAGTGCCTCTGTACCTCCGTTGACAAAGGGTCTTCTTTTTTCCGTTCATCCTGGAAGCAAACCGCATTGGAACTCTTCTGGACTGCCGTGGCTTCCTGG
>NW_011395141.1:0-562 GCF_000754665.1 Bison bison bison | reverse complement strand
TCCCCCGTCATCGCAAGATGAAGCCCTTTCCCGCTACAGCGTCTCAGGAGAAGTCCCACGTTAGGAACTGGAGGTCGAAACGATACTTGGCACCCTTGATACGCCCCCACAAAGTTCCCCGGCATCCCGGTCTCCCTGGAGAGGAACACCGAGGTTTTCCGGCACCACTTCCTCTGAGCCCCTTCGACCCTCCTGATCTTGACAGGAGGGTCGACTCCCCTGCTTTGTCTGGAAGGGGTTCCCGACCTTCCGGTCGCACCTCAGGATGAGGCCGGTCTCACGACGACATTCCAGACGTGGCCTCGTGGGTGCTTCCACATTGCGAAGCACCCCGATTTCCCGGTCCCCTCTTGGTAAGAACCCGATGCCCGGACACCTCTCCGAACTCCACCCTGTGAATGAAGTCAACACGAAGGGGCTGTGACTCGCCCGTGCATCGTCCAGAAAGATCCCCAGGTTCCAAATACCGCTCGACAAGTGGCCTCTCTCCCCGGGGACACCTCGAGAGGCAAGCGGAGTTCCATGCCTCAAACCCAAGATGAGGCCTGACTCTCCTGTCCCC
>NW_011395140.1:0-619 GCF_000754665.1 Bison bison bison | reverse complement strand
CCTGCCTGCCAATGTAGGAGACAAAAAGAGATATGGGTTCAATCCCTCGGGTCAGGAAGACCCCTAGAGGAGGAAATGGCAACCCACTACCAGACAGTATTCTTTTCTGGAGAATCCCACGGACAGACAAGCCTGACAGGCTACAGTCCATAGCGTCATGAAGAGTTGAACACGACTGAAGCCACTGAGCAGCAGCTATTTATCCTTGACTCTGTCGCAGGCAGCGTAGGGGTAAGCACTTTACATGGATCCCTCTCATTGAGGCCCGTAACAATGCTGTGAGCTAGGAACTGTTTTATTCTTGGCTAATGAAACTTACCAAGGTTAAATCAATGGAGTAAGGTGTGCAGGAGAGCTGGAGCCAGAACTCAAGCCAAGTCTATTGGAGCCCAAAGCCTGCTTGTTCTTAGATATGACACTATAGAATCACTCTCTCCTTTTAAAATATATTGTTCCTACAACTAATTTTTCTAAAGCAACATCCAAATATTTGCTCACAGGGGAGAAGACCGACTCTCGCCATACAGAACCCCTCTCTCCTTTCGACCTAGTAGGAGTGTAGCCTTTAATCCCTGTTTCAGTGCCAAGGCAGAGCCTCCCATTCTCAGGGGTGGAGGCT
>NW_011395139.1:0-534 GCF_000754665.1 Bison bison bison | reverse complement strand
AAGAACCCCGCTCAGCTCTCGAGTCGCGACGGGTATCTCTTGGAGCTCACTGGGTGGACTAAAGGGAGTCAAGCCTCCTGAGGCGTTTGGAGAGAGGTCGCGAGGTTGGCCTCTAGGCCATGCAGGAGACGAAGGCCCTCATCTCCGCGATGACGGGGGAGTCTCGGGGTGGTTCTCGAGCGGCGGCCCCAGGGGTGCGGTTTCTCACGAGGTACGACGGCGAGGTCAGTGAGCCTCTCGTGGGGCGCCAGGGAAGTCGGGTCTCCATGCGAGTGGCAGGGGGAGCGCGTCATTGCTCTCGAGTCATGGTAGGGGAACCTGGCCTCGAGACGTGTTGAAGAAGGTCTCTCGAGGCCTTTCTCGGGTTGAGGCAGGAAACCCTGGCTTCCCTCGACTTGTGCAGGTGACCTCAGGGGGCTTCTCATGGTGGCTCTGAGAAGTCAGGGAAACTGGAGGGGGGGGGGCGCCTCTCCGGACTCCACGGGGTTTGGTGCATTGGAAGAGGGCCTCATCTCCAGTTGAGGCAGGGACCTC
>NW_011395138.1:0-737 GCF_000754665.1 Bison bison bison | reverse complement strand
GCTACAGCGTCTCAGGAGAAGTCCCACGTGGGAATTGAGGTCGAACGGTACTGGCACCCTGATGCGCCCCCACAAGTTCCCCGGCATCCCGGTCTCCCTGGAGAGGAACCACCGAGGTTTTTCCGGCACCACTTCCTCTGAGCCCCTTCTACCCTCCTGATCTCCACAGGAGGGTCGACTCCCCTGCTTTGTCTGGAAGGGGTTCCCGACCTTCCGGTCGCACCTCAGGATGAGGCCGGTCTCACGACTACATTCCAGACGTGGCCTCGTGGCTGCTTCCACATTGCGAAGCACCCCGATTTCCCGGTCCCCTCTTGGTAAGAACCCGATGCCCGGACACCTCTCCGAACTCCACCCTGTGAATGAAGTCAACACGAAGGGGCAGTGACTCGCCCGTGCATCGTCCGGAAAAGACCCCCAGGTTCCAAATACCGCTCGACAAGTGGCCTCTCTCCCCGGGGACACCTCGAGTGGCAAGCGGAGTTCCATGCCCCAACCCAAGACGAGGCCTGACTCTCCTGTCCCCAGTCTGCAGGGACCCTGCGATCGGAGTCTTAAATCAGAGGAACTCTGAGGTTCCTGCCTCAACTGGAGATGAGGCCCTCTTCCAATGCACCAAACCCCGTGGAGTCCCGAGAGGCCCACCCCCCCCACCTCCAGTTTCCCTGACTTCTCAGAGCCACCATGAGAAGCCCCCTGAGGTCACCTGCACAAGTCGAGGGAAGCCAGGGTTTCCT
>NW_011395137.1:3842-4178 GCF_000754665.1 Bison bison bison | reverse complement strand
CTCTTGTGTTGGCCCAGGGAAGTCCAATCTTCCATTCGAGTTGCGAAGGAAAGCTGGGGATTGCTCTCGAGTGACTGCTAGGGCCAATAGACCTCATCTGGGCTTGTGTCCAGAAGCCAATGTTCCTCTCCAGGGGCGACCGGGATCTCGGGGTTGCATTCCAGACGCACCCGGGGATACAGGCATTTATCTCGAGTGGAAGCAAAGAACCCCGCTCTGCTCTCGAGTCGCGGCGAGTCTCTCTTGGAGCTCACTGGGTGGACTAAAGGGAGTCAAGCCTCCTGAGGCGTTTGGAGAGAGGTCGCGAGGCTGGCCTCTAGGCCATGCAGGAGACGA
>NW_011395137.1:0-557 GCF_000754665.1 Bison bison bison | reverse complement strand
TGTTCCTCTCCAGGGAGACCGGGATGCCGGGGAACTTTGTGGGGGCGCATCAAGGGTGCCAAGTACCGTTTCGACCTCCAATTCCTAACGTGGGACTTCTCGTGAGACGCTGTAGCGGGAAAGGGCTTCATTTTGCGATGACGGGGGAACCACGTGGTTTTTCTCGAGTTGCGGCGGGATTCTCGAGTCACGACGGGGAATTCGGCATGCCTCTTGTGTTGGCCCAGGGAAGTCCAATCTTCCATTCGAGTTGCGAAGGAAAGCTGGGGATTGCTCTCGAGTGACTATAGGGCCAATAGACCTCATCTGGGCTTGTGTCCAGAAGCCAATGTTCCTCTCCAGGGGCGACCGGGATCTCGGGGTTGCATTCCAGACGCACCCGGGGAGACAGGCATTCATCTCGAGTGGAAGCAAAGAACCCCGCTCTGCTCTCGAGTCGCGGCGGGTCTCTCTTGGAGCTCACTGGGTGGACTAAAGGGAGTCAAGCCTCCTGAGGCGTTTGGAGAGAGGTCGCGAGGTTGGCCTCTAGGCCATGCAGGAGACGAAGGGCCTCATCT
>NW_011395136.1:0-524 GCF_000754665.1 Bison bison bison | reverse complement strand
ACATAGACTCACAGGTCCTGACTCTGGTCCTCACTAGGCCCTCGATCTTGTCCTCACTATACACTGACTCTGTCCTCACTAAAGCATAATCCTCATTTTCACTAAGGCCTGAAATTCATATCTACAAGGGCCTGACTTTCGTCTTCACCATGGCCTCAGACATGTCCTCACTCTGGCCTCACTCTGGTCCTCACTAGGTCCTCTGATCCACTAGGGCCTGACTCTCATCCTCACTTGTGCCTGACTCTCATCTTCAGTAGGGCCAACTCTTGTCCTCACCATGGCCTGACTCTGTCCTTATGGCCTGAACCTTTGTGTCACTATGACCTGACTCTGACTCACTGGTTCATGAATCTTGTTGTCACTGGAGATTGACATGGTTCTTCCCTGGGCCCTGACTCTGATCCTCACTGGGCCCTGACTCTGGTGGTCTCTATGGCCTGAGCCTCTACCTGTCTGCGGCCTGACCCATTGCCTCACTGGGCCTCACTCTGGTCCTCATTAGGCCCTGATTCTGGTTCTCA
>NW_011395135.1:0-790 GCF_000754665.1 Bison bison bison | reverse complement strand
TCACGTGTTTATCAGGCAATGATCAGTGGCTGACAGGCGCTGATCATGGGACTGTGCACGCACTGATCACGTGGCTATCATGCACTGATCACGTGACTGCGCATGCACTGATGACGTGGCTGTTCGGGCACTGATCACGTGTTTATCAGTCAGTGATCAGTGACTGACAGGCGCTGACCAGGGGACTGTGCACGGACTGATCAGGTGGCTGATCAGGAACTGACCCCCTGACCGCGCATGTAGTGATCACGTGGCTGGTCGTTCACTGATCACGTGTTTATCATATGGTGATCAAGTGACTGAGAGGCGCTGATCACGTGACTGTGCCGTCAGTGATCACGTGGCTGAGCAGGCACTGATATCGTGACTGAGCATGCACTGATCATGTGCCGGGAGCCGGGGTAGGCATTCCACTCTGGACAAAGGTCATGAGGAAGGAGGCTCGGCATACGCAAATGCGGGATCGAGCCTCAGGAGTCCACCCGGATATTCTCGAGCATCTCCCCCAAAAAAACCAGAGTCTGCCTACTGTATTGCTTTGTGCTCTCACCTCTGATTTCCCTGGGGGCTGTCCCCCACCACCATCTCGCTCTCTCTGTCAAAGAGTTAACTTACAGCTCCAATTCATAAAGTTCCTTGTCATTCTTCCCTTTAACTTCCAGCTGAGTCTCCATCTGGAGCGCGGAACCCACCACGCTTACTAATTATGCCTGGGCTGCTAAGACCCACTCGACAAGGTGTCTAGGGTGAGGCACCTTTCGCTATTCGAGAGGGCGCCTGCGGCCTTACG
>NW_011395134.1:0-1048 GCF_000754665.1 Bison bison bison | reverse complement strand
CACTCCAGTATTCTTGCCTGAGAAATCCCATGGACAGAGGGGCATGGTGGGCTACAATCTATGGGGTCGCAAAGAGTCGGTGACGACTGAGCGACTAACACTTTGACTTTCAGTATTTACCTAAGAAAAACAAAAAGTATGTGTTCCTACAAAGACTTATACTTTAATGTTCACAGCACCTTGTTTGTAACAGCCCCAAACAGTAATAACCTGAAAGCCCCTCAACAGGCTAATGGATAAATTGTGCTATACCCATACCTAGAATAATCAACAACAATAAAAAGAACTTATTTCACTTGGCATTATGTCACTCAAGTTTTTCCATGTTTTTGCATATGGCAGCATTTCCCTCTTTTCAAAGACTGGGTAGTATTGCCCTATTTATATAACACATTTTAATTTATTCAGTCATCCATTGATGAATATTTAGGTTGCTTCCAAGTCTTGGCTATACTCACATAAGGAATCAAAAATTGTCAAATTCAAAGACGCAGAGAGTAGGATAGGGGTAGCCAAAGCCTGGGGGAAGGAGGAAATGCAGAAGACGTAATCAAAGGATACACGTTTCAGTCATGGAACATGAATAAGTCCTAGAATTCTACTATACAACACCGAGTTTACAGTTAGTAATACTGTACTATATACTTAAATATTTGCAAAGAAGGTAGACCTTATGTTAATGCTGTTAATCACAAAATAAATAAATAAGATAGGATAGGAGAAAACTTTTAGAAGTGATGGATATGTTTATGGCATAAATTGTGGTAATAGTTTCAAGAATATATACTTATCTCCAAACTCAAGCTGCATGCATTAAACATATACAGCTTTTTATATATCAATCAAACCACAATAAAGTTCTTTTAAAAAATGATAGAATTATTGTGGCTTCCCTCATAGCTCAGTTGGTAAAGAATCCACCTGCAGTACAGGAGACCCTGGTTCTACTCCTGGGTCGGGAAGATCCCCTGGAGAAGGGAAAGGCTACCCACTCCAGTATTCTTGGGCTTCCCTTATGGCTCAGCTGGTAAAGAATCCACCTGCAATG
>NW_011395133.1:4979-5297 GCF_000754665.1 Bison bison bison | reverse complement strand
GAGTTGCGAAGGAAAGCTGGGGATTGCTCTCGAGTGACTGCAGGGCCAATAGACCTCATCTAGGCTTGTGTCCAGAAGCCAATGTCCCTCTCCAGGGGCGACCGGGATCTCGGGGTTGCATTCCAGACGCACCCGGGGAAACAGGCACTCATCTCGAGTGGAAGCAAAGAACCCCGCTCTGCTCTCGAGTCGCGACGGGTATCTTTTGGAGCTCACTGGGTGGACTAAAGCGTGTCAAGCCTCCTGAGGCGTTTGGAGAGAGGTCGCGAGGTTGGCCTCTGGGCCATGCAGGAGACGAAGGCCCTCATCTCCGCGATG
>NW_011395133.1:0-688 GCF_000754665.1 Bison bison bison | reverse complement strand
GCGAAGGAAAGCTGGGGATTGCTCTCGAGTGACTGCAGGGCCAATAGACCTCATCTAGGCTTGTGTCCAGAAGCCAGCGTCCCTCTCCAGGGGCGACCGGGATTTCGGGGTTGCATTTCAGACGCACCCGAGGAGACAGGCATTCATCTCGAGTGGAAGCCAGGAACCCCGCTCTGCTCTCGAGTCGCCACGGGTATCTCTTGGAGCTCACTTGGTGGACTAAAGGGAGACAAGCCTCCTGAGGCGGTTGGAGAGAGGTCGCGAGGTTGGCCTCTTGGCCATGTAGGAGACGAAGGCCCTCTTCTCCGCGATGACGGGGGAGTCTCGTGGTTGTTCTCGAGCGGCAGCCCCAGGGTGCGGTTTCTCACGAGATACGAGGGAGAGGGCTGTGACCCTCTCGTGCGGCGCCAGGGAAGTCGGGTCTCCATGCGAGTGGCGAGGGGGAGCGCGTCATTGCTCTCGAGGCATGGTAGGGGACTCTGGCCTCGAGACGTGTTGAAGAAGGTCTCTCGAGGTCTTTCTCGGGTTGAGGCAGCAAACCCTGGCTTCCCTCGACTTGTGCAGGTGACCTCAGGGGGCTTCTCATGGTGGCTCTGAGAAGTCAGGGAAACTGGAGGTGGGAGGGGCCTCTCGGGACTCCACGGGGTTTGGTGCATTGGAAGAGGGCCTCATCTCCAGTTGAGGCAGG
>NW_011395132.1:0-638 GCF_000754665.1 Bison bison bison | reverse complement strand
GTCTATGAATTAAGGCAAATTGGAAGTGACTTGAATGGAACTCCAAAATTCCAACTCAAAACACCTAGAAAACGAACTCACCTGTTGCAAACTCGGAAAAAAAGCTAGTTCCCCGCCTCAACTCGAAAGGAAGCTTGGCAATGCTTTTACAACTCAAGAGGAAACCACAGTTCCATGCCTCAACGTGAGATGAGGCCTGACTCCCCTGTTGCAATTCGAGAGGAACCCTGATTTCACCACTACAACTAGATAGAAACCCCGAGTTTCCCACCACAACTCGAGAAGAACCCTGAGTTCCCACATCTCAATTCAAGATGTGGCCTGGTTACCCTGCAGTAACTCTAGAGCAACCCCGAGTTTCCCGTCCTAACTCGACACAAGCCCCAAGACCCTAATGCAACTGCAGAGGATACTCAAGAGGAGCCTACCCCACCACAATTCCAGAGGAGCCATTTACTGCAAACAGAGAGGAAGCCTCATACCACAACTTAGCAGGAGGCCCGTCCTGCCACAAATAACCAGTAGCTTCCTGCATTTTGCAACTAGAAAAATTGCCCCGTCTCATTACAACCATAGAGGAGTCACCCACCTCCCGATTTGAGAAGAGCACTCTACCACATCTAGAGAGAAGCCCAACT
>NW_011395131.1:0-647 GCF_000754665.1 Bison bison bison | reverse complement strand
CTTCTTGGACCTTCTTCTACTTTTCCTTTTCATTCTGTCTACGAAGTTCTCAGTACCCTATGTACTTCTGATATTTCCACTCAATGACACTTAAATTGCCATTCTGCCTCCTTCCTAATTGGGGTGAGAAGAGCCTCACCCACCAGATCCCGGAGGGAGAAGGGGGATCGGCGTGTCTTCACCTGCTGGTCAGCACAGCCAAACCAAAACACCATGTTATCCAAGACTGTTTCTCCCTTAACTTTTAAAGCCCATTCTGCCTTGGTGGGCTTGATCAGGTGCAGATGAAAATACAGATGGGTTAAATATCCCACGTCCCAGGCTGTCTCTAGAGAAGCCAATTCGTACTCACTTATGTATCCCCCTCCTTCTAGCCTGACAATTCCGAGGGGGTCAAGAATTTCATAGCAGATGGGACACCTCCTTGGGGAGGGCAGAGTACGAGTACACAAAAACCAAGTTTCTTCTAAAAATCCCCTGGCAATTGCTTGGTAATAATTTTCCCCAAGATGGCATGGATACCACCTCGTAAATGACCTTCACAAATTTCCTTCCTAAGCCCTAACACGCTTGTCAACCTGTGTACCAAGCAACCATTGCCACCTGCCTATTCCAGGCTCCTGTGGGTCTGTGCCCCTTCTAATCCT
>NW_011395130.1:0-561 GCF_000754665.1 Bison bison bison | reverse complement strand
GGCCCCCCTCCCCCACCTCCCAGTTTCCCTCGACTTCTCAGAACCACCATGAGAAGCCCCCTGAGGTCACCTGCACAAGTCGAGGGAAGCCAGGGTTTCCTGCCTCAACCCGAGAAAGACCTCGAGAGACCTTCTTCAACACGTCTCGAGGCCAGGTTCCCCTACCATGACTCGAGAGCCATGACGCGCTCCCCCTCGCCACTCGCATGGAGACCCGACTTCCCTGGCGCCCCACGAGAGGCTCACTGACCTCGCCGTCGTACTTCGTGAGAAACCGCACCCTGGGGCCGCCGCTTGAGAAGCACCCCGAAACTCCCCCGTCATCGCGGAGATGAGGGCCTTCGTCTCCTGCATGGCCTAGAGGCCAACCTCGCGACCTCTCTCCAAACGCCTCAGGAGGCTTGACTCCCTTTTAGTCCACCCAGTGAGCTCCAAGAGATACCCGTCGCGACTCGAGTGCAGAGCGGGGTTCTATGCTTCCACTCGAGATGAATGCCTGTCTCCCCGGATGCGTCTGGAATGCAACCCCGAGATCCCGGTCGCCCCTGGAGAGGAACATTG
>NW_011395129.1:0-502 GCF_000754665.1 Bison bison bison | reverse complement strand
GATCATGTGCCTCGAGCCGGTGAGGCATTCCACTCTGGAGAAAGATCATGAGGAAGGAGGCTCGGCATACGCAAATGTGGGATAGAGCCTCAGGAGTCCACCCGGATATTCTCGAGCATCTACCCCCCAAGAAAACCAGAGTCTGCCTACTTTCTTGCTTTGTGCTCTCACCTCTGCTTTTACTGTGGGCTGTCCCCCACCACCATTTCGCTCTCTCTGTCAAAGAGTTAACTTACAGCTCCAAATCATAAAGTTCCTGTCATTCTCCCTTTAACTTCCAGCTGAGTCTCCATCTGGAGCGCGGAACCCACCACGCTTACTAATTATGCCTGGGCTGCTAAGACCCACTATAGAAGGTGTCTAGGGTGAGGCACCTTCCGCTATTCGAGAGGGCGCCTTCGGCTTACGTAAGTGGTGCAAACTTCTTGTCTTGAAGTTTTATTGGTCTACCGCATAAACCAAGCTACTCAGTCTCTTTCTCCACCGAATTTCCTACTGAGCT
>NW_011395128.1:0-617 GCF_000754665.1 Bison bison bison | reverse complement strand
TTAAAATACTCTTTCCTCTTCCAAATTACATAATTGTGATAATTTCTACTAGGATTTATCAACATTCAGTCATTCTTCTTAGACACCTTTAAGATTTGGGAATGACACAGAGATCATGAGGCTCAAATATGATATTGAATTAAGGAAGCGTTTTCTGAGTTCTCTTTTATTGAGCTCAGCTTAGATTCCTCTAATTGGTTTAGACTTCCACACTTGGAGCTGGACTTAGAGCTGTTCCAAAATCAACACTCAGAGTTGAAAGCAACCCCTCAAAAATTTTTCTTGGAGTAAAATATCCCCTTTAGCTTGCCCCCACTTGCCCTAAACCTGGGCCTAGATTCCGCAGGAACTGGGTTAATCCCAAGAGCTTTTGAATCTGGCCCCTGTTTGAATAGAGATAATAGGCTGGGCCCCTCAGAGTCAAGAGCCCCTCAGCCCCCGCCTCAGCAGCCCTGGTGTCCCCAGCCCCTGCAGCCATGAGTTCTGATGCGGAGATGGCCATTTTCGGAGAAGCAGCTCCCTACCTGCGGAAATCGGAGAAGGAAAGAATCGAGGCTCAGAACCGCCCGTTCGACTCCAAGAAAGCCTGCTTTGCAGTGGATGATAAGGAATTGTAC
>NW_011395127.1:0-563 GCF_000754665.1 Bison bison bison | reverse complement strand
AACTTCAAAGATGCTTTGGTTGGGGTGTGGACAAAGCCTCCCCCAGCCCCCAGCAGAAAAGTTCTATTTACCCCTCTAAGAGGAACTGGGGTGAAAAGTGCTGATCCAGCTACAATGATGGGACCAAGGAGAAACCTGTGGGTCCCCCAAACTGCCAGTGAACAAGCCTCCCTGGCTCTGAGCACAGGAAAACTCTGTCCCTTGTCTCCATGTGTGATACAAGAACCACAGAATGAGGCTCAGAGACCTTAAAACGAGCTGGAAATAGTCATTCCTGAACCATTGGCAGCATCTCCGCAAAATCACAAACACCTCGGCTTCTCCTGGAACTTTCCTAATTAAGGGAGAAGAAATACTATTCATAAAAATCCAAGCTCACTTCTCTGCAGGCAGTCTCTCGAAGCCCAGAGCCCCCCTGCCCCAGGTTTCTGACCCGAACCTTGGTTCCCAGGGGGCCCTCACCACCTGTGTGGCTTTCTCTTGGGGGGGGGGTTGGGGACAGAAGCCAGAGACCCTCATGGAGCCTCAGGGACCACAATCCCAGCCACAGACTCCTACGTTTT
>NW_011395126.1:0-575 GCF_000754665.1 Bison bison bison | reverse complement strand
TGGCAGTCCAGTGGTTAAGACTTGCCCTCCAGTTCAGGAGGTGAGGGTTTGATCCCTGATCAGGGAGGTAAGTTGCTCAGTCGTGTCTGACTCTTTGTGACCCCATGGACTGTACAGTCCATGGAATTCTCCAGGCCAGAATACTGGAGTGGGTAGCCTTTCCCTTCTCCAGGGGCTCTTCCCAACCCAGGGATCGCACCTAGGTCTCCCACATTGCAGGCGGATTCTTTACCAACTAGCTGCAATGTGGGAGACCTGGGTGCGATCCCTGGGTTAGGAAGGGCCCCTGGAGAAAGGAACGTCTACCCACTTCAGTATTCAGCCTGGAGAATGTATAGTCCATGCATCACAAAGAGTAGGACACGACACGACTGAGCGACTTTCAGTTCACTTCACTCCAGACAGCTAAGATCCCACATACTTCACAGCAAAGCACCAAGACATAAACAACAGAAGCAACAACATAACAGATTCAATACAGACTATAAAAATGGTCTACATTAAAAAAAAAAAACTTTAAAACTTAAAAAAAGTTGTTGAATTATATATCTAATTACAAATACGGCCCAATCGTT
>NW_011395125.1:0-521 GCF_000754665.1 Bison bison bison | reverse complement strand
CATCGGAAAAGACTCTGATGCTGGGAAGGATTGGGGGCAGGAGGAGAAGGGGACAACAGAGGATGAGATAGCAGGATGGCATCACCGACTCGATGCACGTGAGTCTGAGTGAACTCCAGGTGTTGGTGATGGACAGGGAGGCCTGGCGTACTGTGATTCAAGGGGTCGCAAAGAGTCAGACATGACTGAGTGACTGGACTGACTGACCGACTGACCTGCACCATGCTCTAGTCTCTGGGGCAGGCACTATTTATTGCCTCCCCAACAATTCCTGCAGCCACAGCTTCTCTGCTCAGAAAACCCATATTTGACCTTGGAATAAAATAAAGGGCTGTTTGGATTTAGATCAATTTTTGTTGGTCCTGATCCTTTTTGTCAGAGACCTAAGTTTGAGCATTTATTCAATGAAATATAAGGGAAGTCTTCAGTGGGACTTCTTGGAAAGTTTTTAATTTCTGACAAAAGGAAAGATAAAATCTAGTATTTTCCCCTTTTCCCTTATTTTGTGACTTGAATGTGAA
>NW_011395124.1:0-558 GCF_000754665.1 Bison bison bison | reverse complement strand
CAACTTTCATCAAAAATATTTTCTACAAATCCTCTTGTCAAGTTCTGCTAACCATTTTCACAACAGATGGTATAGATAAGGTTGCTTATTTTTTAGATCTTTACAAACTGCACTTATTTTTTTTTTATATTTATTTTTTTTTCTTTTCTTTTTTTTTTCTTTTCTTTTCTTTTATTTTTAAACTTTACATAATTGTATTAGTTTTGCCAAATATCAAAATGAATCCATCACATGTATACATGTGTTCCCCATCCTGAACCCTCCTCCCTTCTCCCTCCCCATACCATCCCTCTGGGTCGTCCCAGTGCACTAGCCCCAAGCATCCAGTATCGTGCATTGAACCTGGACTGGCAACTCGTTTCTTACATGATATTTTACATGTTTCAATGCCATTCTCCCAATCTTCCCACCCTCTCCCTCTCCCACAGAGTCCATAAGACTGTTCTATACATCAGTTTCTCTTTTGCTGTCTCGTACACCAGGTTATTGTTACCATCTTTAAATCCATATATATGCGTTAGTATACTGTATTTATTGTTTTTCCTTCTGGTCTTACTT
>NW_011395123.1:0-594 GCF_000754665.1 Bison bison bison | reverse complement strand
TTTGAAAAAAACAGTCACTGCAGTGAGGTTTTCAAACATGAGGCCAAACACAGATTTTTTTAAAAAAAATTGGTAGGGGGATACCCCACTGGCACACGTGAAAAAGAAAAACCTACATCAAAGCAAGCAGGGTGGGGAGGTTTTTTTTTTTGTCCCTATATACCTCTCTGTTTATTTTATCCTAAAGGCGGATTTTCTCACTCTTTTTGTTCTCTTCCCAGGCATTGAGAGTTGCTTTCTTGGTTGCCTCCTTAACGATTTGTGTAATTGGTTTCACTTGCTGAGGCCCAATTGGTAGGTTCATTGTGACTGCCTCATGAAATATGAATCTATTTAAAAATTAATCATAAATCAATATTAATTCAATAAAATATTTTAATCTGAGGTATGAATATTTTATACCGTCACACAGACATGCAGATTTACAAAAGTCATTTTCATGTTCCTGACAGGCTGTCCAGTTTTGCCAGGACGACATTCAAAATATTCCTTCTTGCACTGCGCCGTGCAGGCTGCGGGTGCTCGAGCTGCCCAGGTCAATGGTCATGTTTATTCACACTGCTGAAGGAATGCAGATGAAATGCACACTGCCCA
>NW_011395122.1:0-634 GCF_000754665.1 Bison bison bison | reverse complement strand
CAGACTCCGATCGCAGGGTCCCTGCCGACTGGGGACAGGAGAGTCCAGGCCTCGTCTTGCGTTGAGGCATGGAACTCGCTTGCCTCTCGAGGTGTCCCCGGGGAGAGAGGCCACTTGTCGAGCTGTATTTGGAACCTGGGGGTTTTTCTGGACGACGCACGGGCGAGTCACTGCCCCTCCGTGTTGACTTCATTCACAGGGTGGAGTTCGGAGAGGTGTCCGGGCATCGGGTTCTTACAAGAGGGGACCGGGTAATCGGGGTGCTTCGCAACGTGGAAGCACCCACGAGGCCACGTCTGGAATGTCGTCGTGAGACCGGCCTCATCCTGAGGTGCGACCGGAAGGTCGGGAACCCCTTCCAGGCAAAGCAGGGGAGTCGACCCTCCTGTGGAGATCAGGAGGGTAGAAGGGGCTCAGAGGAAGTGGTGCCGGAAAACCTCGGTGTTCCTCTCCAGGGAGACCGGGATGCCGGGGAACTTTGTGGGGCGCATCAAGGGTGCCAAGTACCGTTTCGACCTCCAATTCCTCACGTGGGACTTCTCCTGAGACGCTGTCGCGGGAAAGGGCTTCATCTTGCGATGACGGGGGAACCACGTGGTTTTTCTCGAGTTGCGGCGGGATTCTCGAGTTACGA
>NW_011395121.1:0-565 GCF_000754665.1 Bison bison bison | reverse complement strand
CCACAGGATGGGACTAGGCAGAAGAGGACCAGAGTTCAAATTCCAGTTCTATCCGTTATCAGTCATGTGAGTCCTGGGCAGGCTGCTGAACCTCCATCTACTACAGTAATAGTAACTTTCCTGACTATCCCCAGGCTTGCCCATTCAAGAAATACATACTGAGCTTCTTTCCAAAAGATAGAAGACACAGCACCAGGCCTGTTGGAGATGTAAAGAACAGTCACAGATTTTGCTAGGTATCAGCATGCAAACTAACAATATTTTTGAGAAAATATTAGTTGAGTTCTTATTATTTGTCCTGCAGTTTACATGTGATCTCATTCCCCACAATAGCCCTATAAGATGAGCATGATTAAGCCCATTTTATAAATGAGTATAACAGAAGCTCAGGGAAGATCATAAACTTATTCAAGCCACACATCTAGTACATGGTGGAACTGGGATTCTTCCACCAGACCATCCTGCCTCATGTATATAGATGGCTATAATACAAGGTAGAAAGCAATTCATCTCATAAGGCATAGATGAAGTGCCGCGGAATCAAATGAGATGCATATGAAAGTGT
>NW_011395120.1:0-529 GCF_000754665.1 Bison bison bison | reverse complement strand
ATACCGCTCGACAAGTGGCCTCTCTCCCCGGGGACACCTCGAGAGGCAAGCGGAGTTCCATGCCTCAAGGCAAGACGAGGCCTGACTCTCCTGTCCCCAGTCTGCAGGGACCCTGCGATCGGAGTCTGAAATCAGAGGAACCCTGAGGTTCCTGCCTCAACTGGAGATGAGGCCCTCTTCCAATGCACCAAACCCCGTGGAGTCCCGAGAGGCCCCCCCCCACCTCCAGTTTCCCTGACTTCTCAGAGCCACCATGAGAAGCCCCCTGAAGTCACCTGCACAAGTCGAGGGAAGCCAGGGTTTCCTGCCTCAACCCGAGAAAGACCTCGAGAGACGTTCTTCAACACGTCTCGAGGCAAGGTTCCCCTACCATGACTCGAGAGCAATGACGCGCTCCCCCTCGCCACTCGCATGGAGACCCGACTTCCCTGGCGCCCCACGAGAGGCTCACTGACCTCGCCGTCGTACCTCGTGAGAAACCGCACCCGTGGGCCGCCGCTCGACGAACCACCCCGAGACCTCCCCCGTC
>NW_011395119.1:0-507 GCF_000754665.1 Bison bison bison | reverse complement strand
AGTGCCTGAAGAGTCAGGTGATCAGGGCTTGCTGAGCTGTGTGATTCCTGCCGGCTCATCTGCATGACAATTGCCAGCTGAGCTGCGAGATTCCTGTCGGCTCATCTACTTGACAATTACCAGCTGAGCTGCGTGATTCCTGCCTGGTCACCTGCTTGATTATTGCCAATTGAGCAGCATGATTCGTCACTGCTGAGCTCCATGCTTATTGCCTGCTGATTGCATGGTTCGGGTCTGCTCAGCTCTTTGAGTATTGCCTCCAGAGGTCCCTGTTCGGGCGCCACCCGCCGGGGACTAGCCCCAACTGATCTAGGGTATTCGAAGGAGAGATGGCCTAGGCGACTATTTATATGCTAATCAGAGATATCAAGAATAATAGTATGAGGATAGCTCAGTAGGAAAATTCGGTGGAGAAAAGAGACTGAGTAGCTTGGTTCATGCGGGAGACCAATAAACTTACAAGACAAGAAGTTTGCACAACTTACGTAGGCCGCAGGCACCCTCTCG
>NW_011395118.1:0-521 GCF_000754665.1 Bison bison bison | reverse complement strand
AAGGTTCTTATCAAGAGGGGACCGGGAAATCGGGGTCCATCGGAATGTGGAAGCACCCACGAGGCCACGTCTGGAATGTCGTCGTGAGACCGGCCTCATCCTGAGGTGCGACCGGAAGGTCGGGAAACCCTTCCAGACAAAGCAGAGGAGTCGACCCACCTGTCCAGGTCAGGACGGTAGAAGGGGCTCAGAGGAAGTGGTGCCGGAAAACTTCGGTGTTCCTCTCGAGGGAGACCGGGATGTCGGGGCACTTTGTGGGTCGCATCAAGGGTGACAAGTACCGTTTCGAACTCCAATTCCGTAAATAGGTGGGACTTCTCCTGAGACGCTGTAGCGGCACAGGGCTACATCTTGCGATGACGGGGCAACCACGTGGTTTTTCTCGAGGTGTAGCAGGATTCTCGAATTACGACGGGGAATTCAGGATGCCTCTTGTGTTGGCCCAGGGAAGTCCAATCTTCCATTCGAGTGGCGAAGGAAGCTGGGGATTGCTCTCGAGTGACTGCAGGGCCAATAGACCT
>NW_011395117.1:0-604 GCF_000754665.1 Bison bison bison | reverse complement strand
TTCTTGCTTTGCCGAAACTCATTACATATTCATCACATTAATAGTTTCTTGTTCTAGGATATGCTATGAATAGAATACAAATCAATAAGAATTATTGTATACTCATTGTGTAAATTATTGTTCTCAGTCCATGTATTTGTATTTCTGTCCTTCCTTGATAATCTCCATATCTTTTTTTCCCCCCTACATCTTTAAAGTGATGCCAAAAATGCTAGAGGGCTTCCTGCAGGAGGTATTTATTTCTATGGCTGGTTCCTTGATCCAGTTCTTTATCTTTGACTCTCCCAGGATAGCTGGATGCTTCTGGGTGGTTGTCAAAGGATATAATCCCTACTAGTAATTATTACCCTCTCTGCCACTCCCAGATGGTACTTGGAGCTGGTGGACATAGCCTGTCTATCTGGCTTAATGGTGGATGGATTGGTTGTGGCCCTGATGGGCCCAGTTGAAGTTCTGTGGCTCAACCAAAATAGCCACTTTCGCTGTGACTCCATGCCTTTGATAAGCCTGACCTGCTTATCATTCAATATTTCTATTCAATAGAATGGGAAGGACTAGAGAGCTCTTCAAGAAAATTAGAGGTACCAAGGGCACATTTCATGCA
>NW_011395116.1:0-589 GCF_000754665.1 Bison bison bison | reverse complement strand
AACATCATCTAAAGTACCTCTGTTGGTAGGGTTGAGTGTTAGCATTCTTCCTAGTAAGTCTGTTATCTCATTGAATAGTTATTTGGGCATATGTTGCTGCCCCCTAAGCACACGCTGCCACAGCTCCCAGAAATCTTATCCCCTGAAGGGGAGTGATCCAGTTACCTCGGTGTACTGGACGCCGCCGAGCCTCCACACATCCACCTCTGGGCCTGTGTAAGGGCTCCCCAGGAAGAGTCCTGGGGCCATGAACACAGGACTGCTGCAGAAAGTGTCTAGCTTCTTTCCTGGGTGCCACTGGTTGCTAAGTGTGAAGTCGGAGATCTTGGCGGTGTTGTTGGCATCGAGGAGGAGGTTGTCCAGCTTCAAGTCCCGGTGCACCACACCCAGCTGGTGGCAGTGATGCAGAGACGAGACTAGCTTTTGAACGGCCTTGGCTCCCCTCCATCGTGCGGCCTTTGGCCTCCAAGTGGGTGAACAAGTCTCCCCTGCTGAGGTACTCCATTACTATAAACAGAGTCTCCTCAGTATCAGTCACTTCCAGGAGTTTGACAGTATTCGGGTGGTTTAATATTCTCATGCTTTTAAC
>NW_011395115.1:0-575 GCF_000754665.1 Bison bison bison | reverse complement strand
GAGGCAGGAAGCTCAGGGTTCCTCTGATTTCAGACTCCGATCGCAGGGTCCCTGCAGATTGGGGACGGAGAGTCAGGCCTCGTCTTGGGTTGAGGCATGGAACTCCGCTTGCCTCTCGAGGTGTCCCCGGGGAGGGAGGCCACTTGTCGAGCTGTATTTGGAACCTTGGGGTTCTTTCCGGACGATGCACGGGCGAGTCACTGCCCCTTCGTGTTGACTTCATTCACAGGGTGGAGTTCGGAGAGGTGTCCGGGCATCGGGTTTTTACCAAGAAGGGACCGGGAAATCGGGGTGCTTCGCAATGTGGAAGCACCCACGAAGCCACATCTGGAATGTCCTCGTGAGACCGGCCTCATTCTGAGGTGCGACCGGAAGGTCGGGAACCCCTTCCAGACAAAGCAGGGGAGTTGACCCTCCTGTCGAGATCAGGAGGGTAGAAGGGGCTCAGAGGAAGTGGTGCCGGAAAACCTCGGGGGTTACCTCTCCAGGGAGACCCGGGATAGCCGGGGAACTTTGGTGGGGCGCATCAAGGGTGCCAAGGACCGTTTCGACCTCCAATTCCTAACGTGGGACTT
>NW_011395114.1:0-677 GCF_000754665.1 Bison bison bison | reverse complement strand
GGCGTCCTTGCAGAGGGCTTAGGGGCTGGGGGTGTGCACACTGCCAAAGCCTCCCGCAGGGAGAGCTCTTTCCGAGGGAAAGGAAGCGCCCCAGGCTGCATTCCCAAGCTGGTGCTTCCCCGCCCAGACTAAGCGCCGCACGGAGGGAATCAGGGTCCCGGTGCCCCTGGCTTGGGGAGGCAGCTCCACAGCCAGAGTGTCGCTCCGTTTGTGCCCAGAAAGCGCCTGCCAGACCGGGCCTTCCCTGGAGCTGTCCTCCCGCCTAGAGGCAGGTGGATGTGCTGTGCGGGCTTCCCCTGTGCGTTTGGGCTCCCTAGCACAGCCGCAGCGCAGGGGAACCAGCCCATGATCAGTGAGGCCCGGGCAGTACTTTGGTCCCAGGTTTGGAGCCCAATGCCCGGAACGCGGGAGAGAAGAGGCTGGCTGCCGGCGGGTGCTTGCAAGCCTGTTACTGGGAAGGACCGAGTGAGCTTCCACACCGGCGGAGCTCCAGCTCTGCGCCCAGGCGCGATAGCACAGAGCCCCGGCCGAGAGGCTGCTCTGGGCTGGGCGAGCCTCCCCAAGCCCTGCCCAGCTTCTAGCGTTCGCGCCCGGGAAGGAGCAGGCTGCGGGAGTGTGGGAGACGTGACTGGTGCCTGACTGGTGCCTCAGCTCAGCTCTCGCCTTCCCTTCGGACC
>NW_011395113.1:0-528 GCF_000754665.1 Bison bison bison | reverse complement strand
CCGAGAAGGCTCATGAGCAAGCTCAGAGAAGGGGGGCGGGGGGGAAATCAACCTGAGAAGACGAAGGGGTGGGGGTGGAAGGTGGAAAGGGCTAAAGGAGGAATTTTTTTTTTAAAGGGGGAAAAAAAAAATCAAGTGTCCCACATGACGCAAATAGGAAGGAAAGGGGGAGCGGCCGGCGGAGAGGAGCTTTGCGGGGCCGGCGAAGCCACCGCCCTGGGCAGAGCGCGGCTCTGGGCGCCGGGCGCGAGGGCGCAGGGGAGGAGGGACGCGGGCGGGCAGGCGGGTGCGCGCGTCCCTGGTGCAGCCGCGGTGGAGCCGCCGGCCCTGCCGAGCTCCCGACCCGGGCCAGCCACCCTCTGTCTGGGGAGTGCCCGGAAGCAGTCCTATAGGTGTCGCCGCGTCGCCCCGCGCCGCGCGGCAGGGCAACTCCAAGCGCGGCTGGCCTGCGGGGAGGGAAGGAAAGAGAGAGTAAGGGAGGAGAGATTCTCGGGGAGGGGACTGTTGAAGGCGGAAAATGGGGCGGGG
>NW_011395112.1:0-532 GCF_000754665.1 Bison bison bison | reverse complement strand
GACCCAGGGACTAAACCCTAATATCTTATGTCTCCTGCATTGGCAGGTGGATTTTTTACCACTATACCACTTGCATAGCTAACAATAAAATATATATATATATATATATTTAATGGTGTTTTAATACACTGCAAATCAAAACTACAATGAGGTATCACCTCACACCAATCAGAATGGTCATTATAAAAAAAATCTACAACAATAAGTGCCAAAGAGGTTGTAGAGAAGAGGGAGCCCTCCCTAAACTGTTGGTGAAAATGTAAATTGGTACAACCACTATCGAGAATGCTTCCTAGTGGCTCAGTGATAAAGAATCCACCTGCCAATGCAGGAGATATGGGTTCGATCCCTGGATAGGAAAGATCCCCTGGAGGAGGAAATGTCAACTCACTCCCTGGGAAACCCTGGGAAATCCCATAGACAAAGGCGCCTGGTGGGTTACAGTCCAGGGGGTCACAAGAAGTCAGACATGACTTAGCAACCCAACAACAACTATGGAGAATAGTACAGAAGTTACCTTAAAAAAAATTAA
>NW_011395111.1:0-509 GCF_000754665.1 Bison bison bison | reverse complement strand
CCCCCCTCCTCTCTCTGAAACAGAGTCCATAAGACTGTTCTATGTATCAGTGTCTCTTTTGCTGTCTCATACACAGGGTTTATTGTTAGCATCTTTCTAAATTTCATATATATGCTTTAGTACACTGTATTGGTGTTTTTCTTTCTGGCTTACTTCACTCTGTATAATAGGCTCCAATTTCATCCACCTCATTAAAACTGATTCAAATTTATTCTTTTTAATGGCTGAGTAATGCTTCATTGTGTATATGTACTACAGCTTTCTTATCCATTCATCTGCTGATGGGCATCTAGGTTGCTTCCATGTCCTGGCTATTATAAACAGTGTTGCTATGAACATTGGGGTACATGTGTCTCTTTCAATTCTGGTTTCCTCAGTGTGTATGCCTAGCAGTGGGATTGCTGGATCATAAGACAATTCTATTTCCAGTTGTTTAAGGAATCTCCACACTGTTCTCCATAGTGGCTGTACTAGTTTGCATTCCCACCAACAGTGTAAGAGGGTTCCCT
>NW_011395110.1:0-577 GCF_000754665.1 Bison bison bison | reverse complement strand
GGGGTCTTTTCCGGACGATGCACGGGCGAGTCACTGCCCCTTCGTGTTGACTTCATTCACAGGGTGGAGTTCGGAGAGGTGTCCGGGCATCGGGGTCTTCCCAAGAGGGGACCGGGAAATCGGGGTGCTTCGCAATGTGGAAGCACCCACGAGGCCACGTCTGGAATGTCGTCGTGAGACCGGCCTCATCCTGAGGTGCGACCGGAAGGTCGGGAACCCCTTCCAGACAAAGCAGGGGAGTCGACCCTCCTGTGGAGATCAGGAGGGTAGAAGGGGCTCAGAGGAAGTGGTGCCGGAAAACCTCGGTGTTCCTCTCCAGGGAGACCGGGATGCCGGGGAACTTTGTGGGGGCGCATCAAGGGTGCCAAGTACCGTTTCGACCTCCAATTCCTAACGTGGGACTTCTCCTGAGACGCTGTAGCGGGAAAGGGCTTCATCTTGCGATGACGGGGAACCACGTGGTTTTTCTCGAGTTGCGGCGGGATTCTCGAGTTACGACGGGGAATTCGGGATGCCTCTTGTGTTGGCCCAGGGAAGTCCAATCTTCCATTCGAGTTGCGAAGGAAAGCTGGGGATT
>NW_011395109.1:0-870 GCF_000754665.1 Bison bison bison | reverse complement strand
ATGTCGTCGTGAGACTGGCCTCATCCGGAGGTGCGACCGGAAGTTCGGGAACCCCTTCCAGACAAAGCAGTGGAGTCGACCCTCCTGTCCAGATCAGGAGGGTAGAAGGGGCTCAGAGGAAGTGGTGCCGGAAAACCTCGGTGTTCCTCTCGAGGGAGACCGGGATGTCGGGGCACTTTGTGGGTCGCATCAAGGGTGCCAAGTACCATTTCGACCTCCAATACCTAACGTGGACTTCTCCTGAGACACTGTAGCGGGAAACGGCTTCATCTTGCGATGACGGGGGAACCACGTGGATTTTCTCGAGTTGCGGCGGGATTCTCGAGTTACGACGGGGAATGCAGGATGCCTCTTGTGTTGGCCCAGGGAAGTCCAATCTTCCATTCCAGTTGCGAAGGAAAGCTGGGGATTGCTCTCGAGTGACTGCAGGGCCAATAGACCTCATATAGGCTTCTGTCGAGAAGCCAATGTTCCTCTCCAGGGGCGACAGGGATCTCGGGCTTGCATTCCAGACGCACCGGGCGAGACAGGCATCCATCTCGAGTGGAAGCAAAGAACCCCGCTCTGCTCTCGAGTCGCGACGGGTATCTCTTGGAGCTCACTGCGTGGACTAAATGGAATCAAGCCTCCTGAGGCGTTTGGAGAGAGGTCGAGAGATTGGTCTCTAGGCCATACAGGAGACGAAGGCCCTCAAGTCGCGATGTCGGGGGAGTCTCGGGGTTGTTCTCGAGCGGCGGCCCCAGTGTGCGCTTTCTCACGAGGTACGACGGCGAGGTCAGTGAGCCTCTCGTGGGGCGCCAAGGAAGTCGGGTCTCCATGCGAATGGCGAGGGGGAGCGCGTCATTGCTCTCAAGTCATAGTAGGGGAATC
>NW_011395108.1:9811-10922 GCF_000754665.1 Bison bison bison | reverse complement strand
GGTCATGAGGAAGGAGGCTCGGCATACGCAAATGCGGGATCGAGCCTCAGGAGTCCACCCGGATATTCTCGAGCATCTCCCCCCCAAAAAAACCAGAGTCTGCCTACTGTATTGCTTTGTGCTCTCACCTCTGATTTCACTGGGGGCTGTCCCCCACCACCATCTCGCTCTCTCTGTCAAAGAGTTAACTTACAGCTCCAATTCATAAAGTTCCTTGTCATTCTTCCCTTTAACTTCCAGCTGAGTCTCCATCTGGAGCGCGGAACCCACCACGCTTACTAATTATGCCTGGGCTGCTAAGACCCACTCGAGAAGGTGTCTAGGGTGAGGCACCTTTCACTATTCGAGAGGGTGCCTGCGGCCTACGTAAGTGGTGCAAACTTCTTGTCTTGAAGTTTGATTGGTCTTCCGCGTAAACCAAGCTACTCAGTCTCTTTTCTCCACCGAATTTTCCTACTGAGCTCTCCTCATACTATTATTCTTGACATGTCTGATTAGCATATAAATAGTCGCCTAGGCCATCTCTCCTTCGAATACCCTGGATCAGTTGGGGCTGGTCCCGGCAGGTGGCGACCGAACAGGGACCTCAGGAGGCAATACTCAAAGAGCTGAGCAGACACGAACCACGCAATTAGTAGGCAATAAGAATGGAGCTCAGCAGTGACAAATCATGCTGCTCAACTGACAATAATCAAGCACGTGACCAGGCAGGAATCACGAAGCTCAGCTGGCAATTGTCAAGCAGATGAGCCGACAGGAATTACGCAGCTCAGATGGCAATGGTCATGCAGATGAGCCGGCAGGAATCACGCAGCTCAGCAGGCCCTGATCACGTGACTCTGCAGGCACTGATCACGTGGCTGATCAAGTACAGATCACGTGACTGAGCATGCACTGATCACGTGGCTATCATGCACTGATGACGTGACTGCACATGCACTGATGACGTGGCTGATCGGGCACTGATCACATGGCTCATCATGCACTGATCACGTGTTTATCATACGGTGATCACGTGACTGAGAGGCGCTGATCACGTGACTGTGCCGTCAGTGATCACGTGGCTGAGCAGGCACTGATATCGTGACTGAGCATGCACTGATCATGTGCC
>NW_011395108.1:4878-7202 GCF_000754665.1 Bison bison bison | reverse complement strand
CCGGATATTCTCGAGCATCTCCCCCCCAAAAAAACCGGAGTCTGCCTACTGTATTGCTTTGTGCTCTCACCTCTGATTTCACTGGGAGCTGTCCCCCACCACCATCTCGCTCTCTCTGTCAAAGAGTTAACTTACAGCTCCAATTCATAAAGTTCCTTGTCATTCTTCCCTTTAACTTCCAGCTGAGTCTCCATCTGGAGCGCGAAACCCACCACGCTTACTAATTATGCCTGGGCTGCTAAGACCCACTCGAGAAGGTGTCTAGGGTGAGGCACCTTTCGCTATTCGAGAGAGTGCCTGCGGCCTACGTAAGTGGTGCAAACTTTTTGACTTGAAGTTTGATTGGTCTTCCGCGTAAACCAAGTTACTCAGTCTCTTTTCTCCACCGAATTTTCCTACTGAGCTCTCCTCATACTATCATTCTTGACATGTCTGATTAGCATATAAATAGTCGCCTAGGCCATCTCTCCTTCGAATACCCTGGATCAGTTGGGGCTGGTCCCCGGCAGGTGGCGACCGAACAGGGACCTCAGGAGGCAATACTCAAAGAGCTGAGCAGACACGAACCACGCAATCAGCAGGCAATAAGCATGGAGCACAGCAGTGACGAATCATGCTGATCAACTGGCAATAATCAAGCCCGTGACCAGGCAGGAATCACGCAGCTCAGCTGGCAATTGTCAAGCAGATGAGCCGGCAGGAATCACGCAGCTCAGATGGCAATTGTCATACAGATGAGCCCGCAGGAATCACGCAGCTCAGCAGGCCCTGATCACGTGACTCTGCAGGCACTGATCACGTGGCTGATCAAGTACAGATCACGTGACTGAGCATGCACTGATCACGTGGCTATCATGCACTGATGACGTGACTGCGCATGCACTGATGACGTGGCTGATCGGGCACTGATCACATGGCTCATCATGCACTGATCACGTGTTTATCAGGCAATGATCAGTGACTGACAGGCGCTGATCATGGGACTGTGCACGCACTGATCCCGTGGCTGATCAGGAACTGACCACCTGATGGCACATGCAGTGATCACGTGGCTGATCGTTCACTGATCACGTGTTTATCATTCGGTGATCCCGTGACTGAGAGGCGCTGATCACGTCACTGTGCAGTCAGTGATCACGTGGCTGATCATGCACTGATATCGTGACTGAGCATGCACTGATCATGTGCCGGGAGCCGGGGAGGCATTCCACTCTGGACAAAGGTCATGAGGAAGGAGACTCGGCATACGCAAATGCGGGACCGAGCTTCAGGTGTCCACCCGGATATTCTCGAGCATCTCCCCCCCAAAAAAACCGGAGTCTGCCTACTGTATTGCTTTGTGCTCTCACCTCTGATTTCACTGGGGGCTGTTCCCCACCACCATCTTGCTCTCTCTGTCAAAGAGTTACCTTACAGCTCCAATTCATAAAGTTCCTTGTCCTTCTTCCTTGTAACTTCCAGCCGAGTCTCCATCTGGAGCGCGGAACCCACCACGCTTCCTAATTATGCCTGGGCTGCTAAGACCCACTCCAGAAGGTGTCTAGGGTGAGGCACCTTCCGCTCTTTGAGACGGTGCCTGCAGCGTACGTAAGTGGTGGAAACTTCTTGTCTTGAAGTTTTATTGGTCTCTGGCGTAAACCAAGCTACTCAGTCTCTTTTCTCCACCGAATTTTCCTACTGAGCTATCCTCATACCATTATTTTTGATATCTCTGATGAGCATATAAATAGTCGCCTAGGCCATCTCTCCTCCGAATACCCTGAATCAGCTGGGGCTGGTGCCCGGCAGGTGGCGCCCGAACAGGGACCTCAGGAGGCAGTACTCAAAGAGCTGAGCAGACACGAACCACGCAATCAGCAGGCTATAAGCAGGGAGCTGAGCAGTGACGAATCATGCTGCTCAACTGGCAATAATCAAGCACGTGACGAGGCAGGAATCACGCAGCTCAGCTGGCAATTGTCAAGCAGATGAGCCGACAGGAATCACGCAGCTCAGCAGGCCCTGATCACGTGACTCTGAGGTCACTGATCACGAGGCTGATCAAGTACAGATCCCCTGACTGAGCTTGCACTGATCAGGTGACTGAGCATGCACTGATGACCTGGCTGATCGGGCACTGAACACGTGGCTCATCATGCACTGATCACGTGTTTATCAGGCAGTGATCTGTGACTGACAGGCCCTGATCATGGGACTGTGCACGCACTGATCCCGTGGCTGATCAGGAACTGACCACCTGATGGCACATGCAGTGATCACGTGGCTGATCGTTCACTGATCACGTGTTTATCATACGGTGATCACGTGACTGAGAGGCGCTGATC
>NW_011395108.1:0-1439 GCF_000754665.1 Bison bison bison | reverse complement strand
TCACGTGGCTTATCATGCAATGATCAGGTAGCTACCATGTACTTGTCACGTGACTGATCATGCACTGATCACGTAATTGATCATGCACTGATCTCGAGGCTCAACATGCACTGATCACGTGACTGTTCATGCACTGATCACGTGACACATCATGCATTGATCACGTGGCTGATCATACACTGATCACGTACCTGGTCATGCACAGATCACTTGACTAATCATGAACTGATCACGTGACTGATCAAGCACTGATCACGTGACTGTTCATGCACTGATCACATGACTGATCATGCACTGATCAGTTCGCTATCATGAACTGATTACTTGGCTGATCATACACTGATCACGAGATTGATCATGCACAGGTCACGTCTTATCATGCACTAATCACAGGACTGCCCATGCACTGATCACGTGGATGATCATACACTGATCATGTGACAGATCATGAAGTGATCACGTGGCTATCATACACTGATCAAGTGGCTGATCATACTCTGCTCCCGAAACTGATCATGCACTGATCACCTGACTGATCATGCACTGATCTCGTGGCTATCATGCACTGCTCACGTGGCTTATCATGCAATGATCAGGTAGCTACCATGTACTTGTCACGTGACTGATCATGCACTGATCACGTGGCTATCATGCACTGATCCCGAGGCTGATCATACACTGCTCACGGAGATGAACATGCAATGATCATGGGGCTATCATGCACTGCTCACATGGTTGATCATGAAATGATCACGTAGCTACAGTGTACTGGTCACCAGGCTGATCATGCACTGATCACGTGGCTATCATGCACTGATTACGTGGCTGATCATACACTGATCACGTGTCTGGTCATGCACTGATCACGTGACTGTTCATGCACTGATTACGTGGCACATCATGCATTGATCACGTGGCTGATCATACACTGATCACCTGCCTGGTCATGCACAGATCACGTGACTAATCATGAACGAATCACGTGTGTACCAGGCATTGATCACGTGGATATCATGCACTGATCACGTGGCTAATCATACACCTATCACGTGACTGATCATGCACTGATCACGTGGCTATCATGCACTGATCCCGAGGCTGATCATACACTGATCACGTGCCTGGTCATGCACAGATCACTTGACTAATCATGAACTGATCAAGTGGCTATAATGCAATAATCACGTGGATATCATACACTGATCATGTGGCTGTCATGCACAGATCACGTGATTAATCATGAACTGATCACGTGGGTATCATGCACTGATCACGTGGATATCATGCATTGCTCACGTGGCTGAACAGGCAATGATCACGTAGCTACCATGTACTGGTCATATAAATGATCATGCACTTATCAAGTAATTGATCATGCACTGACCACGTGACTGATCATGCACTGATGACGCGACTGATCATGCACTGATCACGTGGCT
>NW_011395107.1:0-509 GCF_000754665.1 Bison bison bison | reverse complement strand
GGCAGCGTGGCGGGAATGCAGGGGCTGGATTCTGCTACAGTCAGGACTTGCTCCTGATGTGCTTTGGGGTGAGTACAGGCCGGCCTGGTCCTGCAGGGGCATGGAGCCCACGACCCAGGGAGTGGAGAGTCAGTGGGTCTCTGGAGTTTAGCCTGGGAGAACCCTCACACCAGAGAACGTGACCTTGGCGCCCCACTGCCGCCGGAGTGGTCAGAGCATGGCCAAGGCCCCTCGCATAGGGACGCATGGGTATCCCTCCCACAGCGGCAGTGCTGCCAGCCATGCCCTGCGTGCACGTTCTTGGAGGGAACAGGGCCCAGAGCGTCAGGGTTCACGAGGCTGCCCTGCCCTGGGCCTCTCCGTACGGAGGCCAGCATTTCACACGGAGGTGCACCGGCATCTGGGGCTCGGCTGCTGCTAAGGGGCCACCCTCCCTTGCAGGCGCTGCTCTGGGTAGGCCTCTGGTGGGTCTGGCCCTGGGGCCCAGCCCTGCTCGAGCAACTCTGAGG
>NW_011395106.1:0-600 GCF_000754665.1 Bison bison bison | reverse complement strand
AGGTTTCAGTGGCCACACACACTCATTCCTGTTGGGAGTAAATATTGCAAAAGCCTCTCAACTGGTCTCTTCATTTCAGCTGTTGCCTCCTTCTAGCCGGTTTTCCACGTCAAAGCCGCAGTGACCTTCTGAAAACATTAACCGGATCTCTTCCCCACCCTTGCTCAAAAATACCAGTGGCTTCCTTTCTTGCTTAGAATGAAATCCAGGTCCTCACCGTGGTCCACAAGGCCCTACAGGACCTAGCCCCGGCCTGTTCTCTGTTCCTACCCCTACCCACCCACCTGTCCCCATCCATTCAGTTTTGGGTGCCTTCAGTGTGCCTAGCTCGCTCCCACTTCAGGACAATGTGACTGAGTTGTTCCCTCTGCCAGAAACATTCTGCCCCCAATCATCACATACCTCCCTTTCCCTTTTATACAGGTCTTTGTTCAGATGTTACCTCTTCAAAGAGGGATTCAAGGGACTTCC
Source organism: Bison bison bison (assembly GCF_000754665.1). NCBI lineage: Eukaryota > Metazoa > Chordata > Mammalia > Artiodactyla > Bovidae > Bison > Bison bison. The sequence continues at coordinate 129 of NW_011395106.1, read as the reverse complement.
CTGGTGGTCCAGTGGTTAAGACACCACTCTTCCTCTGCAGGGGGCATGGGTTTGAGCCCTGGTCAGGGAACGAAGATCCAATATGCCATATGGCATGGCCAAAAAATAAAAAATTAAAAAACTAAGTTA
>NW_011395105.1:0-580 GCF_000754665.1 Bison bison bison | reverse complement strand
AAATATACCATGTTCATGGATTGGAAGAATCAATATAGTGAAAATGAGTATACTACCCAAAGCAATTTATAGATTCAACGCAATCCCTATCAAGATACCAACAGTATTCTTCACAGAGCTAGAACAAATAATTTCACAATTTGTATGGAAATACAAAAAACCTCGAATAGCCAAAGCGATCTTGAGAAAGAAGAATGGAACTGGAGGAATCAACCTACCTGACTTCAGGCTCTACTACAAAGCCACAGTTTATCAAGACAGTATGGTACTGGCACAAAGACAGAAATATAGATCAATGGAACAAAATAGAAAGCCCAGAGATAAATCCACACACATATGGACACCTTATCTTTGACAAAGGAGGCAAGAATATACAATGGATTAAAGACAATCTCTTTAACAAGTGGTGCTGGGAAATCTGGTCAACCACTTGTAAAAGAATGAAACTAGACCACTTTCTAACACCATACACAAAAATAAACTCAAAATGGATTAAAGATCTAAACGTAAGACCAGAAACTATAAAACTCCTAGAGGAGAACATAGGCAAAACACTCTCCGACATACATCACAGCAGGAT
>NW_011395104.1:0-674 GCF_000754665.1 Bison bison bison | reverse complement strand
GTTACCATGGAAACAACTCCAAAACCAATGCAGGGGGTGGGGGAAAATGTTGGAGCCCACAGAGAGGGCAAAGCTCTGTCTCCCAGCCAGCCGTCTACCCCAGAAGGAAGATTTCCCATCAGGACGTGCCCGGGAGTGGGTGGTAGGCTCAGAGCCCACAAATGATGAAGGCCTGGGAGGAGTGAAGTGATGTGACGAATGGCTGCTTCCAGGGGCTCAGGGAATGGGTGCCCCTGGGGGTGGGTGGGAGGAGGAACCAGTGCCCATGAGGGGAGCCGGTTGAGTGCAAGTGGGCCTGGAGGCAGCAGGCCTGGAGCCCTGAGCCCTCCAGGACCCTGGTTCTGAGATCTGGCCAAGAGGGTCAGGTCATGTTTGACTCCCAGCAAGGGCGTTCACTTGTGTTGGTGACCGCTTGGTTCGCGATGTACACCTTGGGGTCTCCCGCGCTCAGCCCCGGGTTGCTGCTTGGTGGGGTTGCAGCTGTGCGTGTGGAGCTGGTAATGGTGAAAACTTGCCTGAAATCACAACAGTTGTAGGTGATACAACTTAGGCCTTCTGACGCCTCAAGTCCAGAGTTCTCTCTATGGAAGGTAATATTCTCAGGATTTCCCTGGTGGTCCGGTGGTTAAGACTCCATGCTTGCTTCCACTACAGGGGATGCAGATTTGATCTCT
>NW_011395103.1:4238-4735 GCF_000754665.1 Bison bison bison | reverse complement strand
ACGAGGCCTGACTCTCCTGTCCCCAGTCTGCAGGGACCCTGCGATCGGAGTCTGAAATCAGAGGTACCCTGCGGTTCCTGCCTCAACTGGATATCAGGCCCTCTTCCAATGCACCAGACCCAGTGGAGTCCCGAGAGGCCCCTCCCACCTCCAGTTTCCCTGGCTTCTCAGAGCCACCATGAGAAGCTCCCTGAGGTCACCTGCACAAGTCGAGGGAACCCAGGGTTTCCTGCCTCAACCCGAGAAAGACCTCGAGAGACCTTCTTCAACATGTCTCGAGGCCAGATTCCCCTACCATGGCTCGGGAGCAGTGACGTGCTCCCCCTCGCCTCTCGCATGGAGACCCGACTTCCCTGGCGCCCCACGAGAGGCTCACTGACCTCGCCGTCGTACCTCGTGAGAAACCGCACACTGGGGCCTCCGCTCGAGAACAACCCCGAGATTCCCCCGTCATCGAGAGATGAGGGCCTTCGTCTCCTGCATGGCCTAGAGGCCAA
>NW_011395103.1:3625-4138 GCF_000754665.1 Bison bison bison | reverse complement strand
GAGACCAATCTCGCGACCTCTCTCCAAACGCCTCAGGAGGCTTGACCCCTTGAGTCCACCCAGTGAGCTCCAAGAGATACCCGTCGCGATTCGAGAGCAGAGCGGGGTTCTTTGCTTCCACTCGAGATGAATGCCTGTCTCCCCGGGTGCGTCTGGAATGCAACCCCGAGATCCCTGTCGCCCCTGGAGAGGAACATTGGCTTCTGGACACAAGCCTAGATGAGGTCTGTTGTCCCTGAGGTCACTCGAGAGCAATCCCCAGCTTTTCTTCGCAACTGGAGTGAAAGATTGGACTTGCCTGGGCCAAAACAAGAGGCATCCTGAATCCCCCGTCGTAACTCGAGAATCCCGCCGTAACTCGAGAAAAACCACGTGGCTCCCCCGTCATCGCAAGATAAAGCCCTTTGCCGCTACAGCGTCTCAGGAGAAGTCCCACGTTAGGAATTGGAGGTCGAAAGGGCACTTGGCACCCTTGATGCGACCCACAAAGTTCCCCGAAATCCCGGTCTCCCT
>NW_011395103.1:0-385 GCF_000754665.1 Bison bison bison | reverse complement strand
AGGTACCCTGCGGTTCCTGCCTCAACTGGAGATGAGGCCCTCTTCCAATGCAGTAAGCCCCGTGGAGTCCCGAGAAGCCCCTCCCACCTCCAGTTTCCCTGGCTTCTCAGAGCCACCATGAGAAGCTCCCTGAGGTCACCTGCACAAGTCGAGGGAACCCAGGGTTTCCTGCCTCAACCCGAGAAAGACCTCGAGAGACCTTCTTCAACACGTCTCGAGGCCAGATTCCCCTACCATGGCTCGGGAGCAGTGACGCGCTCCCCCTCGCCACTCGCATGGAGACCCGACTTCTCTGGCGCCCCACCAGAGGCTCACTGACCTCGCCGTCGTTCCTCGTGAGAAACCGCACACTGGGGCCGCCGCTCGAGAACAACCCCGAGATTGC
>NW_011395102.1:0-537 GCF_000754665.1 Bison bison bison | reverse complement strand
GACGGGGAATTCAGGATGCCTCTTGTGTTGGCCCAGGGAAGTCCAATCTTCCATTCGAGTTGCTAAGGAGAGCTGGGGATTGCTCTCGAGTGACTGCAGGCCCAATAGACCTCATCTAGGCTTGTGTCCAGAAGCCAATGTCCCTCTCCAGGGGTGACCGGGATCTCGGGGTTGCATTCCAGACGCACCCGGGGAGACAGGCATTCATCTCGAGTGGAAGCCAGGAACCCCGCTCTGCTCTCGAGTCGCGACGGGTATCTCTTGGAGCTCACTGGGTGGACTAAAGGGAGTCAAGCCTCCTGAGGCGTTTGGAGAGAGGTCGCGAGGTTGGCCTCTGGGCCATGCAGGAGACGAAGGCCCTCATCTCCGCGATGACGGGGGAGTCTCGGGGTGGTTCTCGAGCGGCGGCCCCAGGGTGCGGTTTCTCACGAGGTACGACGTCGAGGTCGGTGAGCCTCTCGTGGGGCGCCAGGGAAGTCGGGTCTCCATGCGAGTGGCGAGGGGGAGCGCGTCATTGCTCTCGAGTCATGGGAGGGG
>NW_011395101.1:4752-5142 GCF_000754665.1 Bison bison bison | reverse complement strand
CATTGATCACGTGGCTGATCATGCACTGATACCGTGACTGAGCATGGACTGATCACATGACTATCATGTAGTGATCAAGTGACTTAATGGTGCTGATCATGTGACTGATCATGCGCTGATCATGTTTGCTATCATACACTGATCATGTGCCTCTGGAGGCAATGAACAAAGAGCTGAGTAGGCAGGAATCAGTCAGCAGGCAGTAATCATGGAACTCAGCTGGGAGGAATCATGCTGCTCAGCTGGAAATAAACAAGTAGATGAGCAGGCAGGAATTACTCAGCACAGCTGTCAATTGTCAAGCAGATGACAGGCAGGAATCGTGAAGCTCAGCTGGCAATTGTCAAGCAGGTGAGCAGAGAGTAATCACGCAGCTCAACAGGCCCTAAT
>NW_011395101.1:0-368 GCF_000754665.1 Bison bison bison | reverse complement strand
TGACTGATCATGCACTGATCACTGAGTGATCATGCACTGATCTCTGGGCTATCATGCACTGGCACGTTGCTGATCATGCAATGATCACGTAGCTACCATGTACTGGTCACCTGACTGATCATGCACTGATCACCTAATTGATCCATACTGATCACGTGGCTCATCAGGCACTGATCACGTGCCTGGTCACGCACAGATCACGTGACTAATCATGCACTGATCTCGTGGCTATCATGCACTGATCAGGTGGCTGATCATGCAATGATCCCGTAGCCACACTGTCCTGGTCACGTGACTGATCATGCACGGATCACGTGGCTATCATGCACTGCTCACGTGGCTGATCATGCAATGATCACGTAGCTACC
>NW_011395100.1:0-685 GCF_000754665.1 Bison bison bison | reverse complement strand
TCTACCAGAACAAGAGCCTGAGATAGGCCTGAGAGTGCAAACAGTTCATCTGAATGCTGATGCCAAAGAGCATGGGTGTAAAGATGGGCAAGTCAGGAAGGAAAGGGAAAAAAAATAAATCAAATATTCACTACTTTGCAGGTTACATTTATTGGCAACTAAAGCTTAATTCTTCGAAGAATCTTAGAAGATTGCATACAATAAACCTCATGTCTTTCCCAAATGAGAGTCAAGGAGCTAGAGCCTTGCTACGGATGATTCAAGGGTTAGCATCATCTGGAAGCTGTTAGAAACAAAAATTATGGATCTCTTCTCTGACTTAATAATTTCTAAATAGCTCTCTAAGATGCTTAAGCACACTAAAGTTTAAGACAAACCAAGTCCTTATCCGCCAACTCTTTAAGGTCATTGACTGAGGAAGTTTGACCATGAGCTCCCTGTCACTTCTCCTGTGCTTCCTCACTCCGTCTGAGATAAGCTGGCTTCAGGAGCCAGAGCCACTTCTCAGACAACCAGTGGCAGGTACTTGCAACTGAAAATCTTGGAGTCTCCCGACCACAGGCACAGTGAACACCCTGGAGACAGAAGAAGGGCTGCGGCCTGCTCCATCTCCAGGTCTTTCCTAAAGAAGCCAGCAGGGCTCATTCTGCTCAGCAGTTGGCGTTTCCATCTCACTCTCTTGCTC
>NW_011395099.1:0-501 GCF_000754665.1 Bison bison bison | reverse complement strand
GTCGAAAGGTAGACTGTTTACTAATTTAGCAGGCCTTTGTTTCTCTGTGAAGTATTGAAGAGTCCTTATCGTTTAACATGAATGAACACTGTGTGGTTATGTCTTGGTGAATAATTGATGTTTTAATGGAAGTGATGAAACTCACCCACCACTTAAAATGTGCTGATGGTTCTGTTGGAAATAGGTCATTCGTTGGGACAGTTGTAACAGTTTGCCTTTCTCCCACTTGTTTGCCTTCTGATCATCTCATGCTTGTTTATAATAGACATAGTATTATTTATTATTTTTAAAAGTTTCTATACTTATGTTTTTGGCCATGCTGCACAGCTTATGGTATCTTAGTTCCCCAAGCAGGGATCAGACCAGTGTCCCGGCAGTGAAAGTGCCAAGTCTTAACCTTTGGACCCCCATGGAATTTCCGCTTAGTGTTTTCATGTAAGAAATGACTGAATCAGAGCCATAGATGTTAGATTTGCGGGAAGCCAATTTAATGATGGTGGG
>NW_011395098.1:0-827 GCF_000754665.1 Bison bison bison | reverse complement strand
GTGATCAGTGCCCGAACAGCCACGTCATCAGTGCATGCCCAGTCACGTGATCAGTGCATGATAGCCCACGTGATCAGTGCGTGCACAGTCCCATGATCAGCGCCTGTCAGTCACTGATCATTGCCTGATAAACAAGTGATCAGTGGATGATGAGCCATGTGATCAGTGCCTGATCAGCCACGTCATCAGTGCATGCGCAGTCACGTCATCAGTGCATGATAGCCACATGATCAGTGCATGCTCAGTCACGATATCAGTGCCTGCTCAGCCACGTGATCACTGACGGCACAGTCACGTGATCAGCGCCTCTCAGTCACGTGATCACCGTATGATAAACACGTGATCAGTGAACCACAGCCACGTGATCACTGCATGTGCGGTCAGGTGGTCAGTTCCTGACCAGCCACCTGATCAGTGCGTGCACAGTCCCCTGATCAGCGCCTGTCAGTCACTGATCACTGCCTGATAAACACGTGATCAGTGCCCGAGCAGCCACGTCATCAGTGCATGCGCTGTCACGTGATCAGGGCGTGCACAGTCCCATGATCAGCGCCTGTCAGTCACAGATCATTGCCTGATAAACAAGTGATCAGTGGATGATGAGCCATGTGATCAGTGCCTGATCAGCCACGTCATCAGTGCATGCGCAGTCACGTCATCAGTGCATGCTCAGTCACGTGATCTGTACTTGATCAGCCACGTGATCAGTGCCTGCAGAGTCACGTGATCAGGGCCTGCTGAGCTGCGTGATTCCTGCCGGCTCATCTGCATGACAATTGCCATCTGAGCTGCGTGATTCCTGCCTGGTCACGTGCTTGATTATTGCC
>NW_011395097.1:0-511 GCF_000754665.1 Bison bison bison | reverse complement strand
GAGGGCAACATAACACGGAGAAAAAATAAATAAACAATTAAAACTTGCAGATTGCGAGCCCTACGGTAACTCCCCCAGCGGAGAGGCAGTGCAGACGCCTGCACATGCCATTGGCAAGCAGGGGGCTGGGCAGGGAGGCGCGGCGCGGGCTGCATCGCTCAGAGTAAGATTCTGGCCTGAATACCCTGAGCACTATCTGAGCAAAATAATTTGGGCTAGCAAACCAGACTGTGGGATATCTACCACGTGAAAAGCCAGCCCCAACCTAAGATACCACCAGACCCGTGCACGGAACAAAGGACGGAACAGAGATAGCCGGCTGCAGACCTTCCCCCTCGGGGGACAGGCAGCCAGAGCCGGAAGGGGGCAATCGCAGCCCCAGAGAGACATTATCTATAAAACTGTAAGCAGGCTTCTTTGTTAACTAAAACTTCTTGGGGGTCTGGATGGTCAACACTTGCCTGAGAAGGTGCGCCAGTCTTACACCCAGATAACCGAGTGGCGGGGAGGC
>NW_011395096.1:0-526 GCF_000754665.1 Bison bison bison | reverse complement strand
GCCTATGGGATGGAAGCCAAAGAGGCAAGGGCATCCAGGCAAAAGACATCAGAGAAGAACGTGAGGAGCAAGCCTGAAGGGAAGTGGTCGTATCTGCAATATGCTGGGAAAATACGAGAGCCGTTGGAGCAGGGAGGTGACAGCATTGCATCTGCATTTCCAAAAGGTCATCTTGCTCCACGTCACTAATGATTGGAGAGGCTCAAATCCAAACTCCAAGGAGGGACCACTTCACATGAGTCCGACTGGGCCTCACTGCGATGTCTGTCAATAACCGATGCTGGAGAAGATGTGGAGCAAAGGGAACTCTCCTCCACGGTGAGTAGGAATGGGCGTGGGTAGAGCCGGTATGGAAAAGAATATGGAGGTTCCCGAAGGAACTAAAAGTTGAAGTAGCCTACGGTCCAGCAGTCCGACTCCCAGGCATAGATCCACCCACGGTATAAGTGAACAAGATAGATGCCCCGTTTGGGCACGTCTATCTGTGCGTGCGCGCGCACATGCGCATGCGCGATCGCCTCGAGGC
>NW_011395095.1:0-598 GCF_000754665.1 Bison bison bison | reverse complement strand
TAATTTTCTCTTTTGTTCAAAGTCAAGAATTTTTTTAGATTTCACATGACCAGAAGTGCCAATATTTTCCCATTTCGTGGCTCTCTTTGATTCCGCTGTTCCCATGACTCCGCGTGGGTGGTCACCACCCCCCACAGGTGCACGGACACACGTACACCCTGGGAACTGTCTCGTTTGTATCTGAAAGTTCTCTCCTCTTGTCCAGTTCTTGTATCTGCTAAGGTTTTTTTTTTTCCTTTGTCTATTTTAGGTAAAGTTTATTGATCCTTCAGCTTCCCTGGTGGCTCAGCTGGTAAAGGACCTGCCTGCCAATGCAGGAGAGCCAGGAGACGTGGGTCTGATCTCTGAGTCGGGAAGACCCCCCTGGAGGAGGAAATGGCAACACACTCCAGTATCTTGCTGGAGAATCCCATGGACAGAGGGGCCTGGCGGGCTACAGTTCATGGGGTCACAAATCCCGTGGGCACAGGAACCAGGTGGGTGCAGTCCGTGGGGTCACAGAGAGTCAGGACACGACCGAGGGGTTAAGCACACGTGACCCTTCATTTGCTCTGCTCACTTTCCTCGAGTGGTGTCTTAGGAGGCATAGCGATGGTTC
>NW_011395094.1:0-578 GCF_000754665.1 Bison bison bison | reverse complement strand
ACATGTGAAACGTAAGAAAGCAATTTTTTTTCTTTTATTTTCTTCTGATCTTGGGGGTGTGTGTGTGTGTGTGTGCGTGCGTGCGGGGGAGGGGGGGTTCGCTACTATCACTGATAGGTATGTTCACCAATCTGTCGAATGCCAATATAAGAGTCAGTTTGGGTTGCTGAAGGGTAAGTTCTTGGTATTAAAAGAAGGTATGTGGAATGAAATCGCATTTTCTGAAGGAAAACGACGTCGTTCTTTCTTCCAGGTGGCAGTTTCAGGATGGGAGAAGCAAAGGAATGGGTACAGAATGGGATAAGGAGGTTGTAGGGAAAGTGGACCCCCAGAAAAGAGTGTTGTGCCTAGCACAAGGTTTCTTGAGAGGTTGAACTGCCTTTGCTAATGGACTTTAAGTTTCTTTACCTCTTCCGTGATCTCTTCTACGTTGACCTAGAACAGAATCTTTTGTAGCTTTGGCTAAGTGGAGAAGTATTGTTTCACGGTGACTTGTGTGATCCTACCTGACTGTTCTAAACCCTTTTGATATCTATGCATTGCTGCTGCTGCTGCTGCTGCTGCTGCTAGTCGTTTCA
>NW_011395093.1:0-520 GCF_000754665.1 Bison bison bison | reverse complement strand
GCCTGCTGCGTCACGTGTTTAGAGTCTGCTTAACCACTTCATTACAGTTTGCTCAGCTCCTTGACGATTTCCTGCACCTCTCCGTGAATAGTGCCCTCTTAGCCAAGTGATTAGTGCCTGCTCAGCTCTTTGATTATTGCCTCCTGAAGCACGTGATCAGTGCATGATAGCCACGTGATCAGCGCCTCCCAGTCACGTTATCAGCGCCCCCCGGTCACGTGATCAGTGCCTCTCAGTCACGTGATCAGTGCATGCTCAGTCACGTGATCAGTGCATGCTCAGCCACGTGATCAGGGCCTGCTCAGTCACGTGATCAGGGTCTGCTGAATCAAGGGAATAGCGCTTGCTCAGGTGCATGCTTAATCCCTGCTCAGCTGCGTGACTCGTGCCTGATCAGCTGTGTGATTAGTCCCTGCTCAGCTGCGTGATTAGTGCCTGCTCAAGACAGGGTTAGGAGCCTGCTGGAGTGACGTGATTAGAGTCTGCTTAGCCACTTCATTTACAGTCTGCTCAGCTCCAT
>NW_011395092.1:0-535 GCF_000754665.1 Bison bison bison | reverse complement strand
GATGGGAGGAGATAGAAGCACTGGACTCGTAACACCGGCTCCTGAGAATGTCAGACTATCTGAAGACCTGTTCCGCCAGGCTCCTCTGAGCACAGAATGCCTCATTGCTGCTCCCCACCCTGAAATCCTTTCAGAGAGTGTTGAAATCAGCAGCTGTAGCAGCTCATGATTTAATCTTTGTGGAGGTAGATGGCAAGTCTCAATGGCAAGTGTCAATTTGTAGCTGACAGGTATTCTGTATGGGAGACCTTAGTGTGAGAAAGGGCTCAGATTCAGGCTGGTTCCCATGCCAGGAGACATGTCCTCTCCTGGTTGGGTCTCATGTCCTGAAAGCAGGTGGGAAATGGCCTGTGTACTCACCTGTGCCTGTTTTCCATCTGAAGCCACAACTCAGGTATTGCTCAGGGACACCTTCTTTGTCCTGGTCCCCTCCCCTTGGTCACTCACAGTTGAGTAGCTCTGAACATAAAACCTCCAGAATCCTGAAAGCCACCTTTTCTCAGATACTGTCCTCACCCCCCCTTTTTTTTTTAAT
>NW_011395091.1:0-501 GCF_000754665.1 Bison bison bison | reverse complement strand
TCTCAAGATCTATAGGCCCCTTCCTATGTAGTCGGTACTAACTACAGGGTTTTAATCTATTGCACCTGTGACTTCCAAGGCTATTCCCTCGGTTTTAGCTTCTGTTTGCTGGTCTCTTCAGTGTCTGATTTCCGCCCTGACACAAGGGGGCGGTGGTGGACACTTTTTTAGGCTCACTTGTTCAGTCGCACTGTGGGGAAGGAGGGACGCTGCAAACAAATAACACTGGCCTGTGCTCGTAGTGTTTCAGCCACACTGGGCCTGTCCCCGCTCAGGGCGCGTGCACCCTCCCTGCCTACACAGCTCAGGCTCTAGGTTGCTCTGCTGGGAACCGTCTGAGGCTGGCCCTGGGCTGCATGCACCTCCCAGGTCTAAGCCGCTCGGGTTCAGGAACTCGGGTAGTCCTCAGAGGCGCAGACTCCGTTGGGCCTGCATTTTGTGTCCTTCCCATCTCTGAGCAGCTCGGGAGATGAGGTGTTTGGCGAGCGCGGTCACTGTGGC
>NW_011395090.1:0-519 GCF_000754665.1 Bison bison bison | reverse complement strand
TACTGATGGTTTTGGGCTGGAAAAAGCAGTCGTGTTGAAGACTGATCATATTGCTTGCTATAAGGTGGGTGCCACAGTGTATCGCACCGACTTCACAAAGCATAAGTTTTCAGTTTGCAGCACAACCAAATGTGGCACCTCTCTGCTCTGCAACCTGATTCCCTTCTAATGAGTTTCTGTGGCTGCAGGGTGTAACCTCCACAATCAGTGCCCCCATCCTTCCCAGAACCCCAGAGTGCTGCAGACTTTCCATCAGCAGACACTGGGCCGTGTGGACACTTGGAGTTGACTCAATTGACTGCTACATGACTTAAATTTCTAAAGGGAGATAGGGGTGGGGGAGCAGAAGGCAGTAAACTCTCCCAGACATATGCCAGTTAAGAAAGAACTCAATCTCAGGACTTGTCTGGTGGTCCAGTGGCTAAGACTCTATGCTCCCAATGCAGGGGGTCTGGGTTCAATCCCTGGTCAGGGAATTAAACTCCACACACCACAACTAAAAGTTTGCATGCCACAACT
>NW_011395089.1:0-877 GCF_000754665.1 Bison bison bison | reverse complement strand
GAAATAAGAACTCAGAACTTGAGCACTATAATCAAAAATCACAAGGCTCACACTGACCCAGACATCAATCCAGACAGACAAGACAAGACATCTTCCAGTTTTCCGCCTGAGATGGAAAAGATTTCTTTGAGCCGTTTTTTTCGTGGGGAGTGGGGGGTGGGGCTGGCGGCCAGGCAGGCTTTGGGAAGGAGCTCATGGTTTGGAATTGCATATGAAAAGAACCGGCTTTCCGGGTTCCAAGGAATCAAGTTTCCTTGGAAACCAACTTTGTCTGGTTCTAGAGAATATCATGGCCCTCCTAGGTCCGGTCATCTTTCCTTTCCGTAGTCCTCGTTGGATCCCTGAATTCTAGACAGCTTGGATTGCCTCTGTGGGCTGGATGGATTGTCCTCCCGTTTCACCGGGCGGCGGGAGCGAGGTCCCAGAGGCTCTCCTGGAACCGGGCGTGGGGGCGGGGCTCACCGGGAGCCCGTGGTGAAGGTGGGCAGCGCACCGGGAGCGCGCCCGGGCGGGGTCGACCCGGGCGGCGCGGGTGGAGACTCCGATCGCTGTGGGTGGGTGTCGGTCCCAGTTGTGCTCCGGGGATCCCCACTGCGGCTGGGAAGGCACCGGGAGCATGGCAGGGGCGGGGCGGCGCGGGGCGGGGGGCGGCTCCTGGCGGGGGTGGGGGAGGGCTTCCCCGTTGTCCTCTCGGGGGTCGCCGTGGCGGCTGGGAACGCCCATTGCGTGCGCTCCTGGGTCCCCAAGGATCGGCATCCAGTGGGCGCGGCGGAGGGGTGCGGACCACAGGTCAGGGAACTGGGACTGCGTGGAGCAGGGAACCACGTAGTCCGCCCTCTGTTGGCACAACCTGGCGGTACGCAGAAAGGCCTCGCCT
>NW_011395088.1:0-674 GCF_000754665.1 Bison bison bison | reverse complement strand
TCCTGAGACGCTGTCGCGGGAAAGGGCTTCATCTTGCGATGACGGGGGAGCCACGTGGTTTTTTTTTTGTTTCGGCGGGATTCTCGAGTTACGACGGGGAATTCAGGATGCCTCTTGTGTTGGCCCAGGCAAGTCCGATCTTCCTCTCGAGTTGCGAAGGAAAGCTGGGGATTGCTCTCGAGTGACTGCAGGGCCAAGAGACCTCATCTTAGGCTTGTGTCCAGAAGCCAATGTTCCTCGTCCAGGGGCGACAGGGATCTCGGGGTTGCATTCCAGACGCACCCGGGGAGACAGGCATTCATCTCGAGTGGAAGCAAAGAACCCCGCTCTGCTCTCGAATCGCGACGGGTATCTCTTCGAGCTCACTGGGTGGACTCAAGGGAGTCAAGCCTCCTGAGGCGTTTGGAGAGAGGTCGCGAGATTGGTCTCTAGGCCATGCAGGAGACGAAGGCCCTCATCTCTCGGTGACGGGGGAATCTCGGGGTTGTTCTCGAGCGGCGGCCCCAGTGTGCGGTTTCTCACGAGGTACGACGGCGAGGTCAGTGAGCCTCTCGTGGGGCGCCAGGGAAGTCGGGTCTCAATGCGAGTGGCGAGGGGGAGCGCGTCATTGCTCCCGAGCCATGGTAGGGGAATCTGGCCTCGAGACGCCTTGAAGAAGGTCTCTCGAGGTCTTT
>NW_011395087.1:0-547 GCF_000754665.1 Bison bison bison | reverse complement strand
GAGTTGCGGCGGGATTCTCGAGTTACGACGGGGAATTCAGGATGCCTCTTGTGTTGGCCCAGGGAAGTCCAACCTTCCATTCGAGTTTCGAAGGAAAGCTGGGGATTGCTCTCGAGTGACTGCAGGGCCAATAGACCTCATCTAGGCTTGTGTCCAGAAGCCAATGTTCTTCTCCAGGGGTGACCGGGATCTCGGGGTTGCATTCCAGACGCACCCGGGGAGGCAGGCATTCATCTCGAGTGGAAGCAAAGAACCCCACTCTGCTCTCGAGTCGCGACGGGTATCTCTTGGAGCTCACTGGGTGGACTAAAGGGAGTCAAGCCTCCTGAGGCGTTTGGAGAGAGGTCGCGAGATCGGCCTCTAGGCCATGCAGGAGACGCAGGCCCTCATCTCCGCGATGACGGGGGAGTCTCGGGGTGGTTCTCGAGCGGCGGCCCCAGGGTGCGGTGTCTCACGAGGTAGGACGGCGAGGTCAGTGAGCCTCTCGTGGGGCGCCAGGGAAGTCGGGTCTCCATGCGAGTGGCGAGGGGGAGCGCGTCATTGCTCT
>NW_011395086.1:0-587 GCF_000754665.1 Bison bison bison | reverse complement strand
AGACCACCTGACCTGCCTCTTGAGGAACCTATATGCAGGTCAGGAAGCAACACTTAGAACTGGACATGGAACAACGGCCTGGTTCCAAATAGGAAAAGGAGTACGTTGAGGCTGTATATTGTCACCCTGCTTATTTAACTTATATGCAGAGTGCATCATGAGAAACACTGGGCTGGAAGAAACACAAGCTGGAATCAAGGTTGCTGGGAGAAATATCAATAACCTCAGATATGCAGATGATACCATCCTTATGGGAGAAAGTGAAGAGGAACTAAAAAGCCTCTTGATGAAAGTGAAAGTGGAGAGTGAAAATGTTGGCTTAAAGCTCAACATTCAGAAAACGAATATCATGGCATCTGGTCCCATCACTTCATGGCAAATAGATGGGGAAACAGTGGAAACAGTGTCAGACTTTATTTTTCTGGGCTCCAAAATCACTGCAGTAGAGCCTGAAGTCAGGTAGGTTGATTCCTCCAGTTCCATTTTTCTTTCTCAAGATCACGTTGGCTATTTGAGGTTTTTTGTATTTCCATACAAATTGTGAAATTATTTGTTCTAGCTCTGTGAAGAATACTGTTGGTAGCTTT
>NW_011395085.1:0-585 GCF_000754665.1 Bison bison bison | reverse complement strand
TCCTTTCCCAAGTCTGCAGGGACCCTGGGATCGGAGTCTGAAATCAGAGGAACCCTGAGGTTCCTGCCTCAACTGGAGATGAGGCCCTCTTCCAATGCACAAACCCAGTGGAGTGCCGAGAGGCCCCTCCCACCTCCAGTTTCCCTGACTTCTCAGAGCCACCATGAGAAGCCCCCTGAGGTCACCTGCACAAGTCAAGGGAAGCCAGGGTTTCTGCCTCAACCCGAGAAAGACCTCGAGAGACCTTCTTCAACACGTCTCGAGGCCAGATTCCCCTACCATGACTCGAGAGCAATGACGCGCTCCCCCTCGCCACTCGCATAGACACCCGACTTCCCTGGCGCCCCACGAGAGGCTCACTGACCTCGCCGTCGTACCTAGGGAGAAACCGCACACTGTGGCCGCCGCTCGAGAACAACCCTGAGACTCCCCCATCATCGCGAGTTGAGGGCCTTCGTCTCCTGTATGGCCTAGAGACCAATCTCTCGACCTCTCTCCAACGCCTCAGGAGGCTTGACTCCCTTTAGTCCAACCCAGTGAGCCTCCAAGAGATACCCGTCGTGACTCGAGAGCAGAGCGGAGTTC
>NW_011395084.1:0-568 GCF_000754665.1 Bison bison bison | reverse complement strand
GCACAAGTCGAGGGAAGCCAGGGTTTCCTGCCTCAACCCGAGAAAGACCTCGAGAGACCTTCTTCAACACGTCTCGAGGCCAGGTTCCCCTAATATGACTCGAGAGCAATGACGCGCTCCCCCTCGCCACTCGCATGGAGACCCGACTTCCCTGGCGCCCCACGAGAGGCTCACTGACCTCGCCGTCGTACCTCGTGAGAAACCGCACCCTGGGGCCGCCGCTCGAGAACCACCCCGAGACTCCCCCGTCATCGCGGAGATGAGGGCCTTCGTCTCCTGCATGGCCTAGAGGCCAACCTCGCGACCTCTCTCCAAACGCCTCAGGAGGCTTGACTCCCTTTAGTCCACCCAGGGAGCTCCAAGAGATACCCGTCGCGACTCGAGAGCAGAGCGGGGTTCTTTGCTTCCACTCGAGATGAATGCCTGTCTCCCCGGGTGCGTCTGGAATGCAACCCCGAGATCCCGGTCGCCCCTCGGAGAGGAACATTGGCTTCTGGACACAAGCCCAGATGAGGTCTGTTGGCCCTGCAGTCACTCGAGAGCAATCCCCAGCTTTCCTTCGCAACTC
>NW_011395083.1:0-533 GCF_000754665.1 Bison bison bison | reverse complement strand
GGCAAGGTGCCAGTCAAGTTTGACATATTCCCGAAGCCTGCTGCTTCATGGAAAATAACGCTAGAATCTAGGAATGTCTTTGCAAGGCTGGAAAAGGGCAGTCAGGAACCTCCAACCTGCCTCTGGAATTTCCGTCTTTTGAGCAGATCTGGACGTCTTCTTTTGGAGAAGCTAACACATTCCTTCCAAATAGAGGCTTCCAAACACAGGCCGGTTGGCTGCCTCTACCTGTCCTTAAGAGGCTTGCTTTTTCTGCTTTCTGCGAACTCCGCTTCCTGCCTGGGGGAAAAGCGGTTCTTGGAGATCTTTTTTCAGGGCCTATTTCATTGGAGTTGGTGTTGAGTCCGGAGAGCCACACGCACAGGGGAAGGCAAAACCACATGGACAAGTCTTTGCTCCATAGGAGAACTCTAGTGAACCTCAGTCTGTGAGGAAAGTCTTGGCTTCTATGGGGATACCTCTGTGTGTGAAGCTGCGTATCCAACATAGGGGCACAGAGAGCCTGATTCTCTGTGTGCAGCCTCGACGCTGCC
>NW_011395082.1:0-537 GCF_000754665.1 Bison bison bison | reverse complement strand
TCCTTTCTGTTTTTCCTATCTTCCTTTCCCTTCCTTCTTCAAACATTTAAAAGGATGTGAAAAGTGCTAAAACAGCTACATAGAAAAGACGATAAAGTACCAAGTTCCAGAGCTACTGAGCCAGTGAAGACAACAGACATGCCCAAAATAATTAGAATTATCCCGCAGTGACAGACTTCCCTGGTGGATCAAATGGCAAAGAAGCCACCTGCAATTATAGTAGAAAGTTTAAAATGTTCTGCCAGGGCCCAGAAGAGACAGTGTTTAAAACATTTTGGATCTGCCAGGGAAAATCTTGATGTCTTTATCTGCACTGTGAAATTAAATTTCTAAAACATCATTGGTTTGAGGGTATTGCCTTTTTTAGAAAAAAAAAAACTTAAAAAAAAATGTACTTATGCATTTGGCTGCACTGGGTCTTGGTTGAGGTACACTGGATCTCTGATCTTCGTTGAGGCATGCAGGCTCTTCAGTTGCAGCACACGAGGTCTTTTATTCATGACATCTGAGGTCCTTAGTTGAGGCATACGAACTCTT
>NW_011395081.1:0-579 GCF_000754665.1 Bison bison bison | reverse complement strand
CTTAAAGCTGTACATTCAGAAAACAAAGATCATGGCATCTGGTCCCATCGCTTCATTGGAAATAGATGGGGAAACAGTGGAAACAGTGTCAGACTTTTTTTTTTTTTTGCTCCAAAATCACTGCAGATGGTGACTGAAGCCATGAAATTAAAAGACGCTTACTCATTGGAAGGAAAGTTATGACCAACCTAGATAGCATATTCAAAAGCAGAGACATTATTTTGCCAACAAAGGTCCGTCTAGTCAAGGCTATGGTTTTTCCTGTGATCATGTATGGATTTGAGAGTTGGACTGAGAAGAAGGCTGAGTGCCGAAGAATTGATGCTTTTGAACTGTGGTGTTGGAGAAGACTCTTGAGAGTCCCTTGGACTGCAAGGAGATCCAACCAGTCCATTCTGGAGATCAGCCCTGGGGTTTCTTTGGAAGGAATGATGCTAAAGCTGAAACTCCAGTACTTTGGCCACCTCGTGCGAAGAGTTGACTCATTGGAAAAGACTCTGATGCGTGGGAGGGAGTTGGGGGCAGGGAGGGGAAGGGGACGACAGAGGATGAGATGCCTGGATGGCATCACTGACTCGA
>NW_011395080.1:0-619 GCF_000754665.1 Bison bison bison | reverse complement strand
ACCACCAGGAGTGGAGCCTGCGGCTTAATTTGACTCAACACGGGAAACCTCACCCGGCCCGGACACGGACAGGATTGACAGATTGATAGCTCTTTCTCGATTCCGTGGGTGGTGGTGCATGGCCGTTCTTAGTTGGTGGAGCGATTTGTCTGGTTAATTCCGATAACGAACGAGACTCTGGCATGCTAACTAGTTACGCGACCCCCGAGCGGTCGGCGTCCCCCAACTTCTTAGAGGGACAAGTGGCGTTCAGCCACCCGAGATTGAGCAATAACAGGTCTGTGATGCCCTTAGATGTCCGGGGCTGCACGCGCGCTACACTGGACTGGCTCAGCGTGTGCCTACCCTACGCCGGCAGGCGCGGGTAACCCGTTGAACCCCATTCGTGATGGGGATCGGGGATTGCAATTATTCCCCATGAACGAGGAATTCCCAGTAAGTGCGGGGTCATAAAGCTTGCGTTGATTAAGTCCCTGCCCCTTTGTACACACCGCCCGTCGCTACTACCGATTGGATGTTTTAGTGAGGCCCTCGGATCGGCCCCGCCGGGGTCGGCCCACGGCCCTGGCGGAGCGCTGAGAAGACGGTCGAACTTGACTATCTAGAGGAAGTAAAAGTC
>NW_011395079.1:0-665 GCF_000754665.1 Bison bison bison | reverse complement strand
CATGGAGACCCGACTTCCTTGGCGCCCCACGAGAGACTCAATGACCTCGCCGTCGTACCTCGCGAGAAACCGCACACTGGGGCCGCCGCTCGAGTGCAACCCCGAGCCTCCCCCGTCATCGCGACTTGAGGGCCTTCGTCTCCTGTATGGCCTAGAGACCAATCTCTCGACCTCTCTCCAAACGCCTCAGGAGGCTTGACTCCCTTTAGTCCACCCAGTGAGCTCCAAGATATACCCGTCGTGATTCGAGAGCAGAGCGGGTTCTTTGCTTCCACTCGAGATGGATGCCTGTCTCCCCGGGTGCGTCTGGAATGCAACCCCGAGATCCCTTTCGCCCCTGGAGAGGAACACTGGCTTCTGGACAGAAGCCTAGATGAGGTCTATTGGCCCAGCAGTCACTCGAGAGCAATCCCCAGCTTTCCTTCGCAACTCGAATGGAAGATTGGACTTCCCTGGGCCAACACAAGAGGCATCCTGAATTCCCCGTCGTAACTCGAGAATCCTGCCGCAACTCGAGAAAATCCACGTGGTTCCCCCGTCATCGCAAGATGAAGCCCTGTGCCGCTACAGTGTCTCAGGAGAAGTCCCACGTGAGGTATTGGAGGTCGAAACGGTACTTGGCACCCTTGATGCGACCCACAAAGTTCCCCGACATCCCGGTCTCC
>NW_011395078.1:0-528 GCF_000754665.1 Bison bison bison | reverse complement strand
TACGTTTTGTGAGGGGGTGGAATTCATATGCTAATGAGTGGGAGGATCATCCCAGCCTTTGGGGAACTACCCACTCCTCCCTGTATTGACCGTGCCTTGGAGCTGTCCTGCCACCTCTGGGTGTGTCTGTTGGCTTATAGATTGGGGATTAAGGTTTACTTGAATTTGACTTGTCATCTTTTGGACCTAATTGATTTTAATTGGTTTACATTATACCCTTGTGTTTTGTCATTCTTTCAAAGGTTGTGCTCTGCCCCCATCTCTCCTGTTTCATGCTCTTTTCCTGAGCCCCATCCAGACCCACAAGGTTGCCTCTACAATCTTCTGGAGAGACAACCAGAAATTAGCTGGCCTTGGGAGGGAAGTACTCTATAATATCCGACCCCTAATCCTACGCAATACTGGTCACACTGGAGATCTTGGGGATGCCCAACTCCAGTCCGGGGGTCCCAGGAGGTCATCACGCCTTGACCTGCCTAGGGATCTGGTCCTCGAAAGGTTGTCATGCGTCAACCTGCTCGGGGATCC
>NW_011395077.1:0-504 GCF_000754665.1 Bison bison bison | reverse complement strand
ACATTCAGTCTTTAATTAAGTTAAAATATATAATTTAACTTATAATTGGAAATGTGTTATTAATTCTTGGTGAGACGTGGTGTTATTAATCCTGGTGTTATTAATCCTGAAACAGTTAAGCATCTGCCTGCAATGTGGGAGACCTGGCTTCGATCCCTGGGTTGGGCAGATCCCCTAGAGAAGGAAATGGCAACCCACTCCAGTACTCTAGCCTGGAAAATCCTATGGAAAGAGGAGACAGGTAGGCTACAGTTTTCAGTTCAGTTCAGTTCAGTCCCTCAGTCATGTCCAACTCTTTGCGACCCCATGAATCACAGCACGCCAGGCCTCCCTGTCCATCACTATCTCCCGGGGTTCACTCAAACTCACTTCCATTGACTTGGTGATGCCATCCAGCCATCTCATCCTCTGTCGTCCCCTTCTCCTCCTGCCTCTAATCGCTCCCAGCATCAGAGTCTTTTCCAATGAGTCAACTCTTTGCATGAGGTGGCCAAAGTACTGGAG
>NW_011395076.1:0-785 GCF_000754665.1 Bison bison bison | reverse complement strand
GAGGCACCTTTCGCTATTCGAGAGGGCGCCTGCGGCCTACGTAAGTGGTGCAAACTTCTTGTCTTGAGGATTGATTGGTCTTCCGCATAAACCAAGCTCCTCAGTCTCTTTTCTCCACCGAATTTTCCTATTGAGCTCTCCTCATACTATTATTCTTGACATCTCTGATTAGCATATAAATAGTCGCCTAGGCCATCCCTCCTTCGAATACCGTGGATCAGTTGGGGCTGGTTCCCGGCAGGTGGCGACCGAACAGGGACCTCAGGAGGCAATACTCAAAGAGCTGAATAGACACGAACCACGCAATCAGCAGGCAATAAGCATGGAGCTCAGCAGTGACGAATCATGCTGCTCAACTGGCAATAATCAAGCACGTGACCAGGCAGGAATCACGCAGCTCAGCTGGCAATTGTCAAGCAGATGAGCCGACAGGAATCACGCAGCTCAGATGGCAATTGTCATGCAGATGAGCCGGCAGGAATCACGCAGCTCAGCAGGCCCTGATCACGTGACTCTGCAGGCACTGATCACGTGCTGATCAAGTCCAGATCACGTGACTGAACATGCACTGATCACGTGGCTATCATGCACTGATCACGTGACTGCGCATGCACTGATGACGTGGCTGTTTGGGCACTGATCACGTGTTTATCAGGCAGTGATCACTGACTGACAGGCGCTGATCAGGGGACTGTGCACACAATGATGACGTATCTATCATGCACTGATCACGTGACTGCGCATGCACTGATGACGTGGCTGTTCGGGCACTGATCACGTGTTTA
>NW_011395075.1:0-506 GCF_000754665.1 Bison bison bison | reverse complement strand
AAGAGGATGCTTAAAAAACAGTTGTTTAAAAAGCTGGCAATGGGTTGTGATAGGCTTGAGAGCAACTTGCTGGCGACCCCTCGTGGCGAACTCGAGCAAATGCTTCATAGCCAGCGGCTCTTTTAAAAGCTTGTGGCTCCAAAATGTGGTTAAGGAAATGATCCCTTTCTCACTCCCACCCCCGACCCGCCCAGACTCAAACAAGGCTGGTTCCTGTTAGTGAGCTGGTGCCTGAGCAGGGGGGATAGAGCGGAAAGTGGGGAGGCAGTCAGAGACAAGGCAAAGAATGGCAACCCGCAAATTTTCTAGGTATTTGTTTGTACCCAGAAAATTTCAGCATGTCACATCCCCTTATTTTTTCTGTCTCACCTGCTGGTCTCTCCCAGGTCTTTTACTCCATTCATGGCAGAGTCCCAATGTGTACTTTTGACTCCCGCTTTTCTCAAACCAGTGGTCCTTTAATTCAATGCCCCAGCATCCCTCCTTGGACTTGGTGGTCCAGCCCT
>NW_011395074.1:0-728 GCF_000754665.1 Bison bison bison | reverse complement strand
TCTGAGCCTCTTCTACCCTCCTGATCTGGACAGGAGGGTCGACTCCTCTGATTGTCTGGAAGGGGTTCCAGACCTTCCGGTCGCACCTCAGGATGAGGCCGGTCTCACGACGACATTCCAGACGTGGCCTCGTGGGTGGTTCCACATTCCGAAGGACCCCGATTTCCCGGTCCCCTCTTGATAAGAACCCGATGCCCGGACACCTCTTCGAACTCCACCCTGTGAATGAAGTCAACACGAAGGGGTAGTGACTCGCCCGTGCATCGTCGGGAAAAACACCCCAGGTTCCAAATACCGCTCGACAAGTGGCCTGTCTCCCCCGGAACACCTCGAGAGGCAAGCGGAGTTCCTTGCCTCAACACAAGACGAGGCCTGACTCTCCTTTCCCAAGTCTGCAGGGACCCTGGGATCGGAGTCTGAAATCAGAGGAACCCTGAGGTTCCTGCCTCAACTGGAGATGAGGCCCTCTTCCAATGCACCAAACCCAGTGGAGTGCCGAGAGGCCCCTCCCACCTCCAGTTTCCCTGACTTCTCAGAGCCACCATGAGAAGCCCCCTGAGGTCACCTGCACAAGTCGAGGGACCCCAGGGTGTCCTGCCTCAACCCGAGAAAGACCTCGAGAGACCTTCTTCAACACGTCTCGATGCCAGATTCCCCTACTATGACTTGAGACAAATGACGCGCTCCCCCTCGCCATTCGCATGGAGACCCGACTTCCTTAGCGCCTC
>NW_011395073.1:0-521 GCF_000754665.1 Bison bison bison | reverse complement strand
GACTCCCCTGCTTTGTCTGGAAGGGGTTCCCAACCTTCCGGTCGCACCTCAGGATGAGGCCGGTCTCACGAGGACATTCCAGACGTGGCTTCGTCGGTGCTTCCACATTGCGAAGCACCCCGATTTCCCGGTCCCCTCTTGGTAAGAACCCGATGCCCGGACACCTCTCCGAACTCCTCCCTGTGAATGAAGTCAACACGAAGGGGCAGTGACTCGCCTGTGCATCGTCGGAAAAACCCCCAGGTTCCAAATACAGCTCGACAAGTGGCCTCTCTCCCCGGGGACACCTCGAGAGGCAAGCGGAGTTCCGTGCCTCAACCCAAGACGAGGCCTGACTCTCCGTCCCCAGTCTGCAGGGACCCTGCGATCGGAGTCTGAAATCAGAGGAACCCTGAGGTTCCTGCCTCAACTGGAGATGAGGCCCTCTTCCAATGCACCAAACCCCGTGGAGTCCCGAGAGGCCCCTCCCACCTCCAGTTTCCCTGACTTCTCAGAGCCACCATGAGAAGCCCCCTGAGGTC
>NW_011395072.1:0-566 GCF_000754665.1 Bison bison bison | reverse complement strand
AATATGCAATATGCAATATGCACTCATATGCAATATGCCGGCTCACGGCAGTACGGGAGTCTGGCCTCGAGACGTGTTGAAGAAGGTCTATCGAGGTCTTTCTCGGGTTGAGGCAGGACACCCTGGGGTCCGTCAACTTGTGCAGTTGACCTCAGGGGGCATCTCATGGTGGGTCTGAGAAGTCAGGGAAACTTGAGGTGGGAGGGGCCTCTCGGCACTCCACTGGGTTTGGTGCATTGGAAGAGGGCCTCATCTCCAGTTGAGGCAGGAACCTCAGGGTTCCTCTGATTTCAGACTCCGATCCAGGGTCCCTGCAGACTTGGGAAAGGAGAGTCAGGCCTCGTCTTGTGTTAAGGCATGGAACTCCGCTTGCCTCTCGAGGTGTTCCCGGGGAGACAGGCCACTTGTCGAGCGGTATTTGGAACCTGGGGGTTTTTTCCCGACGATGCACGGGCGAGTCACTACCCCTTCCTGTTGACTTCATTCTCAGGGTGGAGTTCGAAGAGGTGTCCGGGCATCGGGTTCTAATCAAGAGGGGACCGGGAAATCGGGGTCCTTCGGAATGT
>NW_011395071.1:0-543 GCF_000754665.1 Bison bison bison | reverse complement strand
GTTTTTCTTTCTTGGCTACTTCACTCTGTATGATAGGCTTCAGTTTCATCCATCTCATTAGAACTGATTCAAATGTATCTTTTTAATGGCTGAGTAATACTCCATTGTGTTTATGTACCACAGCTTTCTTATCCATTCATCTGCTGATGGACATCTAGGTTGCTTCCATGTCCTGGCTATTATAAACAGTGCTGCGATGAACATTGGGGTACATGTGTCTCTTTCCCTTCTGGTTTCCTCAGTGTGTATGCCCAGCAGTGGGATTGCTGGATCATAAGGTAGTTTTATTTCCAGTTTTTAAGGAATCTCCACACTGTTCTCCATAGTGGCTGTACTAGTTTGCATTCCCACCAGCAGTGTAAGAAGGTTCCCTTTTCTCCACACCCTCTCCAGCATTTATTGCTTGTAGACTTCTGGATCGCAGCCATTCTGACTGGTGTGAACTGGTACCTCACAGTGGTTTTGATTTGCATTTCTCTGATAATGAGTGATGTTGAGCATCTTTTCATGTGTTTGTTAGCCATCTGTATGTCTTCTTTGGAG
>NW_011395070.1:0-581 GCF_000754665.1 Bison bison bison | reverse complement strand
GACCCACTCGAGAAGGTGTCTAGGGTGAGGCACCTTTCGCTATTCGAGAGGGCGCCTGCGGCCTACGTAAGTGGTGCAAACTTCTTGTCTTGAAGTTTGATTGGTCTTCCGCGTAAACCAAGCTACTCAGTCTCTTTTCCCCACCGAATTTTCCTACTGAGCTCTCCTCATACTATTATTCTTGACATCTCTGATTAGCATATAAATAGTCGCCTAGGCCATCTCTCCTTCGAATACCCTGGATCAGTTGGGGCTGGTCCCCGGCAGGTGGCGACCGAACAGGGACCTCAGGAGGCAATACTCAAAGAGCTGAGCAGACACGAACCATGCAATCAGGAGGCAATAAGCATGGAGCTCAGCAGTGACGAATCATGCTGCTCAACTGGCAATAATCAAGCACGTGACCAGGCAGGAATCACGCAGCTCAGCTGGCAATTGTCAAGCAGATGAGCCGACAGGAATCACGCAGCTCAGATGGCAATTGTCATGCAGATGAGCCGGCAGGAATCACACAGCTCAGCAGGCCCAGATCACGTGACTCTGCAGGCACTGATCACGTGGCTGATCAAGTCCAGATCACG
>NW_011395069.1:0-508 GCF_000754665.1 Bison bison bison | reverse complement strand
CTAATTGTGCCTGGGCTGCTAAGACCCACTATAGAACATGTCTAGGGTGAGGCACCTTCCGCTATTCGAAAGTGAGCCTGCGGCCTACGTAAGCGGTGCAAACTTCTTGTCTTCAAGTTTTATTGGTCTCCCGGGTAAACCAAGCTACTCAGTCTCTTTTCTCCACCGAAATTTCCTACTGAGCTATCCTCATATTATTATTCTTGATATCTCTGATTAGCATATAAATAGTCGCCTAGGCCATCTCTCCTTCGAATACCGTGAATCAACTGGGGCTGGTCCCTGGCAGGTGGCCCCCGAAGAGGGACCTCAGGAGGCAATAATCAAAGAGTTGTGCAGACACGAACCACGCAATCAGCAGGCAATAAGCATGGAGGTCAGCAGTGACGAATCATGCTGCTCAACTGGCAATAATCAAGCAGATGAGCAGACAGGAATCACGCAGCTCAGCTGGCAATTATCATGCAGATGAGCCGGCAGGAATCACGCAGCTCAGCAGGCCCTGATC
>NW_011395068.1:0-503 GCF_000754665.1 Bison bison bison | reverse complement strand
GGCATACGAAAATGCGGGACCGAGCCTCAGGAGTCCACCCGGATATTCTCGAGCATCTCCCCCCCAAAAACCAGAGTCTGTCTATTTTATTGCTTTGTGCTCCCACCTCTGATTTCACTGGGGGCTGTCCCCCACCACCATCTCGCTCTCTCAGTCAAAGAGTTAACTTACAGCTCCAATTCATAAAGGTCCTTGTCATTCTTCCCTGTAACTTCCAGCCAAGTCTCCATATGGAGCGCGGAACCCACCACGCTTCCCAATTATGCCTGGGCTGCTAAGACCCACTCGAGAAGCTGTCTAGGGTGAGGCACCTTCCGCTTATCGAGAGGGTGCCTGCGGCCTACGTAAGCGGTGCAAACTTCTTGTGTTGAAGTTTCATTGGTCTCCCGCGTAAACCAAGATACTCAGTCTCTTTTCTCCACCGAATTTTCCCACTGAGCTATCCTCATACTATTATTCTTGATATCTCTGAGGAGCATATAAATAGTCTCCTAGGCCATCTC
>NW_011395067.1:0-523 GCF_000754665.1 Bison bison bison | reverse complement strand
CTGAGCCCCGTGACACCTGCTTGCTCATCTGCTTGAAATCGCCAGCTGAGCCACACGACACCTGCCCGCTATTCTGCTTGATAATCACCAGCTGAGCCACATGACACCTGTCCGCTCATCTGCTTGATAATCGCCAGCTGAGCCTTTCGAAACCTGACCGCTCATCTGCTTGATAATCGCCAGCTGAGCCGCGCAGCACCTGCCCGCTCATCTGGTTGATAATCGCCAACTGAGGCGCGCAACACCTGCCCGCTCATGTGCTTGATAATCGACAGCTCAGCCATGCGTCACCTGCCCGCTCATCTGCCTGATAATCGCCAGCTGAGCCGCGCGACACCTGACCGCTCATCTGACTGATAATTGCCAGATGAGCCGAGCGACACCTGCCCGCTCATCTGCCTGATAATCGCCAGCTGAGCCGCGCGACACCTGACCGCTCATCTGACTGATAATTGCCAGATGTGCCGCGCGACACCTGCCCGCTCATCTGCTTGATAATCGCCAGCTGAGCCTGGCGACACCT
>NW_011395066.1:0-716 GCF_000754665.1 Bison bison bison | reverse complement strand
GGGGAGGGGGAGCGCGTCATTGCTCTCGAGTCATGGCAGGGGAATCTGGCCTCGAGACGTGTTGAAGAAAGTCTCTCGAGGTCTTTCTCGGGTTGAGGCAGGAAACCCTGGCTTCCGTCGACTTGTGCAGGGGACCTCAGGGGGCTTTTCATGGTGGCTCTGAGAAGTCAGGGAAACTGGAGGTGGGAGGGGCCTCTCTGGACACCACGGGGTTTGGTGCATTGGAAGAAGGCCTCATCTCCAGTTGAGGCAGGAACCTCAGGGTTCCTCTGATTTCAGACTCCGATCGCAGGGTCCCTGCAGACTGGGGACAGGAGAGTCAGGCCGCGTCTTGGGTTGAGGCATGAAACTCCGCTTGCCTCTCGAGGTGTCCCCGGGGAGAGAGGCCACTTGTCGAGCTGTATTTGGAACCTGGGGGTTTTTCCGGACGATGCACGGGCGAGTCACTGCCCCTTCGTGTTGACTTCATTCACAGGGTGGAGTTCGGAGAGGTGTCCGGGCATCGGGTCCTTATCAAGAGGGGACCGGGAAATCGGGGTGCTTCGCAATGTGGAAGCACCCACGAGGCCACGTCTGGACTGTCGTCGTTAGACCGAACTCTTCCTGAGGTGCGACCGGAAGGTCGGGAACCCCTTCCAGACAAAGCAGTGGAGTCGACCCTCCTATCGAGATCAGGAGGGTAGAAGGGGCTCAGAGGAAGTGGTGCCGGAAAAGCT
>NW_011395065.1:0-550 GCF_000754665.1 Bison bison bison | reverse complement strand
GAGAGCAATCCCCAGCTTTCCTTCGCAACTCGAATGGAAGATTGGACTTCCCTGGGCCAACACAAGAGGCATCCTGAATTCCCCGTCGTAACTCGAGAATCCTGCCGCAACTCGAGAAAATCCACGTGGTTCCCCCGTCATCGCAAGATGAAGCCCTTTCCCGCTACAGTGTCTCAGGAGAAGTCCCACGTTAGGTATTGGAGGTCGAAACGGTACTTGGCACCCTTGATGCGACCCACAAAGTGCCCCGACATCCCGGTCTCCCTCGAGAGGAACACCGAAGTTTTCCGGCACCACTTCCTCTGAGCCTCTTCTACCCTCCTGATTTGGACAGGAGGGTCGACTCCTCTGCTTTGTCTGGAAGGGGTTCCCGACCTTCCGGTCGCACCTCAGGATGAGGCCGGTCTCACGACGACATTCCAGACGAGGCCTCGTGGGTGGTTCCACATACCGAAGGACCGCGATTTCCCGGTCCCCTCTTGATAAGAACCCGATGCCCGGACACCTCTTCGAACTCCACCCTGTGAATGAAATCAACACGAAGGGGTAG
>NW_011395064.1:0-533 GCF_000754665.1 Bison bison bison | reverse complement strand
GATTACACAGCAAACAATTCAGTTTAAACTCTGTAATTAGAATTATATAGCAACAGTGTATCATGCTTGAGGACAGTTTCTCCTCCCTGAAAACCTTCTGACGAATCCTTATATTTTAGAAGCTATATTATGGGAGTGGGTCTGGTAGGATCTTTCTATTGTTAACTTCTAATCCTGTTATCCTAAAATATAAATTGTGGGAGTAGGTCTGGTAAAATTTTCACAAATTTCAGACATGCTTTTGATGTATTATAATAACTAAATTAAAATGTATGTAACTCCCTGGCTAACACTAGCAAGGGGGGCATACTCTGGCCCCCTTCTGATGTCCATGTCAGAAGCTTTCTCTGTTCCTTTTCTTACTTTAATAAAACTCTGATATACAAGAACTCTTGAGTGATCAAGCCTGGTCCTTAGTCCTGAAGTTAAATGTTCTTCTCAGAGATCATGAATCCAGCACTATCCATCTTAAGCTTTTAGAGAAGGAGATGTTTCCATACCACAGGAAACCCTCTCAGAGGTTGATTCAGTGG
>NW_011395063.1:0-670 GCF_000754665.1 Bison bison bison | reverse complement strand
AAGCAGATGAGCGGGCAGGTGACGCGCGGCTCAGCTGGCGATTATCAAGCAGATTAGCGGGCAGGTGTCGCGTGGCTCAGCTGGCGATTATCAAGCAGATGAGCGGGCAGTTGTCGCGCGGCTCATCTGGTGATTATCAAGCAGATGAGCGGGCAGGTGTCGTGGGGCTCAGCTGGCGATTATCAAGCAGATGAGCGGGCAGGTGTCGCGCGGCTCAGCTGGCGATTATCAAGCAGATGAGCGGGCAGGTGTCGCGAGGCTCAGCTGGCGATTATCAAGCAGATGAGTGGGCAGGTGTCTCGAGGCTCTACTGACGATTATCAAGCAGATGAGCGGACAGGTGTCGCGGGGATCAGCTGGCGATTATCAAGCATATGAGCAGGCAGGTGTCGCACGGCTCAGCTGGCGATTTTCAAGCAGATGATCGGGCAGGTGTCGCGCACCTCAGCTGGCGATTATGAGGCAGGTGAGCCGGCAGATGTCGCGCGGCTCAGCTGGCGATTATCAGGCAGATGAGCCGGCAGGTGTCGCGCGGCTCAGCTGGCGATTATCACGCAGACGAGTGGGCAGGTGTCGCGAGGCTCAGCTGGCATTATCAAGCAGATGAGCGGGCAGGTGTCGCGGGGTTCAGCTGGCGATTATCAAGCAGATGAGCAGGCAGGTGTCGCAC
>NW_011395062.1:0-669 GCF_000754665.1 Bison bison bison | reverse complement strand
AGATTCCCCCGTCATCGAGAGATGAGGGCCTTCGTCTCCTGCATGGCCTAGAGACCAATCTCGCGACCTCTCTCCAAAAGTCTCAGGAGGCTTGACTCCCTTGAGTCCACCCAGTGAGCTCCAAGAGATACCCGTCGCGATTCGAGAGCAGAGCGGGGTTCTTTGCTTCCACTCGAGATGAATGCCTGTCTCCCCG
Source organism: Bison bison bison (assembly GCF_000754665.1). Taxonomy (NCBI): domain Eukaryota; kingdom Metazoa; phylum Chordata; class Mammalia; order Artiodactyla; family Bovidae; genus Bison; species Bison bison. The sequence goes on along the minus strand of NW_011395062.1, from coordinate 473 downwards.
GGTGCGTCTGGAATGCAACCCCGAGATCCCTGTCGCCCCTGGAGAGGAACATTGGCTTCTGGACACAAGCCTAGTTGAGGTCTATTGGCCCTGCAGCCACTCGAGAGCAATCCCCAGCTTTCCTTCGCAACTCGAATGGAAGATTGGACTTGCCTGGGCCAACACAAGAGGCAGCATGAATTCCCCGTCGTAACTCGAGAATCCCGCCGTAACTCGAGAAAAACCACGTGGCTCCCCCGTCATCGCAAGATGAAGCCCTTTCCCGCTACAGCGCCTCAGGAGAAGTCCCACTTTAGGAATTGGAGGTCGAAAGGGCACTTGGCACCCTTGATGCGACCCACAAAGTTCCCCGAAATCCCGGTCTCCCTCGAGAGGAACACTGAGGTTTTCCGGCACCCCCTCCTCTGAGCCCTTTCTCCCCTCCTGATCTGGACAGGAGGGTCGACTCCCCTGCTTTGTCTGGAAGGGGTTCC
>NW_011395061.1:0-855 GCF_000754665.1 Bison bison bison | reverse complement strand
GGAATTGTGGGAAGAGTTTCACATTTCACATGACTCTAGTAATGTGAAGACTGAGGAAGAATTAACCAAAATTTGTGAAGTAAATAAAAATATCGGGAGAACAAGTGCGAGGGAAGTCAACAGATAATGTTTAAAACTGATAAATAAGCAGCCTAAGGGGTGGGAGATGGGAGGGAAGTTCAAGAGGGAGCGGGCATATATGTACCTATGGCTGATGTATAGCAGAGACCAACATAATATTGTCAAGCAATTATCCCTCTAATTGAAAATAAATTTAAATATAAAACAGCAACATAAGATAAACATAGAAAAATTTGGCAAATAACATAAGAAATAGCTCTAAAAAGTTGACAGTCATACAAGACTAAGGAGGCAGTGAATCAGCTTTTTGAACAGTTTAACCCTTCTATTGCCATTTGATTTTTTAAAAACCATGTGCCTGCTCTGTGACCTTTTTTATCTAAATGAAAGATTAAAAAATATTTAAAAAATAGCAAAAAGGAAAACAATCACAATGTAGCTGTGTGGGCAGCATAAAGGATCTTTAGTCTTGTTAGTTCAATGTAAAGGATCTTTAGTCTTGTTAAGAGGTGCGTGCATTTTTTATTGTGACTATTGAAGGAGATTGTGTTTGGAAGAGCATGTAGCACACAGTCAGCTCTCAATAAGTAGATCTGTTTATCTAAGTAGATGAATTTGCATCTGAAGCAACCAGTCCCACTTAGAGACAGTCCCTTGCAAAGCTGCGGAGAGTAACTTGGCCATTTCTTGACCTTCCAAGATGGTGTTTCGTGCTGGGCAGATTATCACTGTAGGCCCGTGACCCCCACGTTTGTGTCTGCATGCACATGCATT
>NW_011395060.1:0-511 GCF_000754665.1 Bison bison bison | reverse complement strand
GTGTGCGAGCTTCTCATTGCAGCGGCTTCTCTTGTTGTGGAGCACAGGCTTTAAGACACACTGGCTCAGTAGTCGTAGCACACAAGCTTAGCTTCCCCATGGCAAGTGGAATCCTCCTGGAGCGGGGATCAAACCCATGTACCTTGCATTAGAAGGCAGATCCTTAACTACTGGACCACCAGGGAAGTCCCCCAAGCAGGCTTTTTAAAGGAGAGCATCAGCTGAAGTTATGTTCTGTGCTTAGCTGCTAAGACGTGACCAACTCTTTGTGACTCCATGGACTGTAGTCCACCAGACTCCTCTGTCCATGGGATTTTCCTGCATTGTCAGGCAGATTCTTTACCACTGAACCTCAGGGAAGCCCAGTGAGGGCACACTGACAGTGCAAGTTACTCAGTTGTGTCTGACTCTTTGCAACCCCATGGATTATACAGTCCATGGAATTCTTCAGGCCAGAATACTGGAGTAGGTAGCCATTCCCTTCTCCAGGGGATCTTTCCAACCCAGGGAT
>NW_011395059.1:0-605 GCF_000754665.1 Bison bison bison | reverse complement strand
AACAGATATTGTAAACTTTCCAATAAAACAATTCTCTTTAAAATCTAAAAACAGAAATAGAAATTCATTAAGCCATATCCTCATTGCCTTTGATGGTACTAAGAACAAGAAAACCCATTTACACATCAGTGTTTAGAATTTGTGGCAAACACAATAAGATTATGAAAAAAATAGAAATATGCCGTTATTTGTAAAAATATGGACAGCAGAAATATTTTTGTAAAAAACATTTTATTTCTATAAATAGTAATTTTACTTAGAATGTTTTGGCAACATTAATAAAACAATACATTTTACCTGAAAGAACAAGCAAAGTAGACAAGGAATTCACAAAGGGCAATAACAAAATAGTGATCTTGACAGATATTCAATACATTTGTAAGCAAAACAAAGTGTCATTGCCTGAAAAAAATACAGAGGTATCAACAGAAAAACAGAGGAAGCTCCTGAAAGAACTCAACTCACTATTAACTGTATTTTATTTGCAGGCACAGAAACTGACTCAAGCTAATTCTAAGATGCAAAGCCCTGATGTTATTATCTCTTCTCAGTGTGTGTGTGTGTGTGTTGTGTGTGTGTGTGTGTGTGTAAAGTAGGAAATTTAG
>NW_011395058.1:0-607 GCF_000754665.1 Bison bison bison | reverse complement strand
CTCCCCATCACTATTGTTACTGCTCTGGCCAATCATCAACCTCTCTTCTCTGGATCATTGTACTGGTCTTCTAACCCATCTCCTTACTCATTTATGTTCTGTTTTCTACCAAGAAGCAAGAACTATTAAAAAAAAATTCCCTATTTTAAGTTATTGACTGGCTTTCCATAGCTACTAGAATAAAATTTTTTTGCCCATTGCCTTGGTTCACAAAGCCCTCTGGACCCAGCCCCCACTACTTCTCTGACAGCAGCTCCTATCACTTTCCCCCATCACAGTTCTCTGGTCTCCCTGACTTTCTGTTCTTTGAGGAAGACAACCAATCCATCAGCCTGTGGGCCTTCTCCCTACCAGGAATGGGCTTTTCTTATCTTCCCATGGCCAGCTCTTTCTAATACTCAGAACAAACTCTTCTGATAAATCCCTCATAGAGACATTCCCTGAACACCTGGTGATATACAACAAACCACCAGCCCCCCAAAACTAGACACCATTTATCACATCACCTTCTTTTATCCTACTTAAATTACCTGGGTAGCTGTCACCAGCCCCTGTGGCAAAGAACAAATAGAACTATGAGAGCAAGATCAGCAAGATCTTCACCTGT
>NW_011395057.1:0-535 GCF_000754665.1 Bison bison bison | reverse complement strand
CTGAGCTGCGTGATTCCTGCCTGCTCACCTGCTTGATTATTGCCAGTTGAGCAGCATGATTCGTCACTGAATAGCTCCATGCTTATAGCCTGCTGATTGCGTGGTTCTTGTCTGCTCAGCTCTTTGAGTATTGCCTCCTGAGGTCCCTGTTCGGGCGCCACCTGCCGGGGACCAGCCCCAGCTGATCCAGGGTATTCGAAGGAGAGATGGCCTAGACGACTATTTATATGCTCGCCAGAGATATCAAGAATAATAGTATGAGGATAGCTCAGTAGGAAAATTCGGTGGAGAAAAGAGACTGAGTAGCTTGGTTTACGCGGGAGACCAATAAAACTTCAAGACAAGAAGTTTGCACCACTTCCGTAGGCCGCAGGCGCCCTCTCGAAGAGCGGAAGGTGCCTCACCCTAGACACCTTCTCGAGTGGGTCTTAGCAGCCCAGGCATAATTAGGAAGCGTGGCGGGTTCCGCGCTCCAGATGGAGACTCGGATGGAAGTTACAGGGAAGAATGACAAGGAACTTTATGAATTGGAGCT
>NW_011395056.1:0-509 GCF_000754665.1 Bison bison bison | reverse complement strand
TTGAGCTGTAAATATGGATCTTTTTGATGAGGAAGTTAAGATCCAAACCAAAAACCAAACCATAAGAAAAGGAATGCACAATACTATCCTGAAAGTCTGAAACACTCCTACAAAAACTAATCTTCCTTCATTTAAATTTAATCTTTACTGACCTTGTGATTCAGTTCTTCCACTTCTAGAGCTGTGTGATATCTATTGTATCTTAGAGAGGGATCCAAATTTAAGATAAATATATAAGACAGGACCCTCCAGCCCCTGCCCAGGTGCTCTGGGACCTGACACCTTTCATCAGTGGGCCCAGACCAGATCCAGGACCCTGCAGGCCCTGTAGTCCACATCAAGGGTACCCTTTGAGCACACAGCTTTGGAGAATGGAGAGCAGCGTGCTGCTGGGTTCCACAGAAAGTGTGCTATAAAATGAAATCAATCCATCTAAAGTGTGCTGCATGCTAAGTCATGTCCGACTCTTTGCAAACCTATGGACTGTAGCCCACCAGGCTTCTCTGTCT
>NW_011395055.1:4673-5396 GCF_000754665.1 Bison bison bison | reverse complement strand
GAGAAGCCAGGGAAACTGGAGGTGGGAGGGGCCTCTCGGGACCCCACTGGGTTTGGTGCATTGGAAGAGGGTCTCATCTCCAGTTGAGGCAGGAACCGCAGGGTACCTTTGATTTCAGACTCCGATCGCAGGGTCCCTGCAGACTGGGGACAGGAGAGTCAGGCCTCGTCTTGGGTTGAGGCATGGAACTCCGCTTGCCTCTCGAGATGTCCCCGGGGAGAGAGGCCGCTTTTCGAGCTGTATTTGGAACCTGGGGTATTTCTCCGAACGGTGCACGGAAAAACTGCCCCTTCGTGTGGACTTCATTCACAGGGTGGAGTTCGGAGAGGTGTCCGGGCATCGGGTTCTTCTCAAGAGGGGACCGGGAAATCGGGGTCCTACGGAATGTGGAACCACCCACGAGGCCACGTCCGGAATGCCTTCGTGAGACCGGCCTCATCCTGAGGTGCGACCGGAAGGTCGGGAACCCCTTCCAGACAAAGCAGGGGAGTCGACCCTCCTGTCCAGATCAGGAGGGGGAAAGGGCTCAGAGGAGGGGGTGCCGGAAAACCTCAGTGTTCCTCTCGAGGGAGACCGGGATTTCGGGGAACTTTGTGGGTCGCATCAAGGGTGCCAAGTGCCCTTTCGACCTCCAATTCCTAATGTGGGACTTCTCCTGAGACGCTGTAGCGGGAAAGGGCTTCATCTTGCGATGACGGGGGAGCCACGTGGTTTTTCTCGAGT
>NW_011395055.1:0-531 GCF_000754665.1 Bison bison bison | reverse complement strand
TTTGGGTGTCGCATCAAGGGTGCCAAGTGCCCTTTCGACCTCCAATTCCTAACGTGGGACTTCTCCTGAGACGCTGTAGCGGGAAAGTGCTTCATCTTGTGATGACGGGGTAGCCACGTGGTTTTTCTCGAGTTACGGCGGGATTCTCGAGTTACGACGGGGAATTCAGGATGCCTCTTGTGTTGGCCCAGGCAAGTCCAATCTTCCTCTCGAGTTGCGAAGGAAAGCTGGGGATTGCTCTCGAGTGACTGCAGGGCCAATAGACCTCAACTAGGCTGGTGTCCAGAAGCCAATGTTCCTCTCCAGGGGCGACAGGGATCTCGGGGTTGCATTCCAGACGCACCCGGGGAGACAGGCATTCATCTCGAGTGGAAGCAAAGAACCCCGCTCTGCTCTCGAATCGCGACGGGTATCTCTTGGAGCTCACTGGGTGGACCGAAGGGAGTCAAGCCTCCTGAGGCGTTTGGACAGAGGTCGCGAGATTGGTCTCTAGGCCATGCAGGAGACGAAGGCCCTCATCTCTCGATGACG